>NC_134355.1:119130154-119356108 GCF_048569485.1 Anomaloglossus baeobatrachus | reverse complement strand
ACAGAGAGGGAGGGGGGAGAGAGACAGAGAGGGAGGGGGGAGAGAGACAGAGAGGGAGGGGGGAGAGAGACAGAGAGGGAGGGGGGAGAGAGACAGAGAGGGAGGGGGGAGAGAGACAGAGAGGGAGGGGGGAGAGAGACAGAGAGGGAGGGGGGAGAGAGACAGAGAGGGAGGGGGGAGAGAGACAGAGAGGGAGGGGGGAGAGAGACAGAGAGGGAGGGGGGAGAGAGACAGAGAGGGAGGGGGGAGAGAGACAGAGAGGGAGGGGGGAGAGAGACAGAGAGGGAGGGGGGAGAGAGACAGAGAGGGAGGGGGGAGAGAGACAGAGAGGGAGGGGGGGAGAGAGACAGAGAGGGAGGGGGGAGAGAGACAGAGAGGGAGGGGGGAGAGAGACAGAGAGGGAGGGGGGAGAGAGACAGAGAGGGAGGGGGGAGAGAGACAGAGAGGGAGGGGGGAGAGAGACAGAGAGGGAGGGGGGAGAGAGACAGAGAGGGAGGGGGGAGAGAGACAGAGAGGGAGGGGGGAGAGAGACAGAGAGGGAGGGGGGAGAGAGACAGAGAGGGAGGGGGGAGAGAGACAGAGAGGGAGGGGGGAGAGAGACAGAGAGGGAGGGGGGAGAGAGACAGAGAGGGAGGGGGGAGAGAGACAGAGAGGGAGGGGGGAGAGAGACAGAGAGGGAGGGGGGAGAGAGACAGAGAGGGAGGGGGGAGAGAGACAGAGAGGGAGGGGGGAGAGAGACAGAGAGGGAGGGGGGAGAGAGACAGAGAGGGAGGGGGGAGAGAGACAGAGAGGGAGGGGGGAGAGAGACAGAGAGGGAGGGGGGAGAGAGACAGAGAGGGAGGGGGGAGAGAGACAGAGAGGGAGGGGGGAGAGAGACAGAGAGGGAGGGGGGAGAGAGACAGAGAGGGAGGGGGAGAGAGACAGAGAGGGAGGGGGGAGAGAGACAGAGAGGGAGGGGGAGAGAGACAGAGAGGGAGGGGGGAGAGAGACAGAGAGGGAGGGGGGAGAGAGACAGAGAGGGAGGGGGGAGAGAGACAGAGAGGGAGGGGGGAGAGAGACAGAGAGGGAGGGGGGAGAGAGACAGAGAGGGAGGGGGGAGAGAGACAGAGAGGGAGGGGGGAGAGAGACAGAGAGGGAGGGGGGAGAGAGACAGAGAGGGAGGGGGGAGAGAGACAGAGAGGGAGGGGGGAGAGAGACAGAGAGGGAGGGGGGAGAGAGACAGAGAGGGAGGGGGGAGAGAGACAGAGAGGGAGGGGGGGAGAGAGACAGAGAGGGAGGGGGGAGAGAGACAGAGAGGGAGGGGGGAGAGAGACAGAGAGGGAGGGGGAGAGAGACAGAGAGGGAGGGGGGAGAGAGACAGAGAGGGAGGGGGGAGAGAGACAGAGAGGGAGGGGGGAGAGAGACAGAGAGGGAGGGGGGAGAGAGACAGAGAGGGAGGGGGGAGAGAGACAGAGAGGGAGGGGGGAGAGAGACAGAGAGGGAGGGGGGAGAGAGACAGAGAGGGAGGGGGGAGAGAGACAGAGAGGGAGGGGGGAGAGAGACAGAGAGGGAGGGGGGAGAGAGACAGAGAGGGAGGGGGGAGAGAGACAGAGAGGGAGGGGGGAGAGAGACAGAGAGGGAGGGGGGAGAGAGACAGAGAGGGAGGGGGGAGAGAGACAGAGAGGGAGGGGGGAGAGAGACAGAGAGGGAGGGGGGAGAGAGACAGAGAGGGAGGGGGGAGAGAGACAGAGAGGGAGGGGGGAGAGAGACAGAGAGGGAGGGGGAGAGAGACAGAGAGGGAGGGGGAGAGAGACAGAGAGGGAGGGGGGAGAGAGACAGAGAGGGAGGGGGGAGAGAGACAGAGAGGGAGGGGGGAGAGAGACAGAGAGGGAGGGGGGAGAGAGACAGAGAGGGAGGGGGGAGAGAGACAGAGAGGGAGGGGGGAGAGAGACAGAGAGGGAGGGGGAGAGAGACAGAGAGGGAGGGGGGAGAGAGACAGAGAGGGAGGGGGGAGAGAGACAGAGAGGGAGGGGGGAGAGAGACAGAGAGGGAGGGGGGGAGAGAGACAGAGAGGGAGGGGGGAGAGAGACAGAGAGGGAGGGGGGAGAGAGACAGAGAGGGAGGGGGGAGAGAGACAGAGAGGGAGGGGGGAGAGAGACAGAGAGGGAGGGGGGAGAGAGACAGAGAGGGAGGGGGGAGAGAGACAGAGAGGGAGGGGGGAGAGAGACAGAGAGGGAGGGGGGAGAGAGACAGAGAGGGAGGGGGGAGAGAGACAGAGAGGGAGGGGGGGAGAGAGACAGAGAGGGAGGGGGGGAGAGAGACAGAGAGGGAGGGGGGAGAGAGACAGAGAGGGAGGGGGGAGAGAGACAGAGAGGGAGGGGGGGAGAGAGACAGAGAGGGAGGGGGAGAGAGACAGAGAGGGAGGGGGAGAGAGACAGAGAGGGAGGGGGAGAGAGACAGAGAGGGAGGGGGAGAGAGGGAGGGTCAGAGAGAGATTGATCACCCGAGGCTAGTTTCTGTGCATGCTCAGTAGAGCGAGCAGGATCCTGTCTATCAGCATGCCAGCGTTCACATGCGTTTGCATGCAGTATAGTCAGGATCCAGCAATTTGCAGTATTTGGACGCAGCTCAAAAACGCTAAAAGTAGCGTTTTTGAAAAATGTTAAAAAACTGCAACTCGCTGGATCCTCACTATAACGCACGCAAACGCATGTTAACGCGAGTCCATTGCAAATGCATTGAAATGAAAACGCATTTGCACTGGTTCAGTTTTTTGCGTTAAAAAAAAAAAACGTTCAGGATGTATGTTAAAAAAAACGTAGTGTGAAAGCAGCCAAATGTGTAAAAAAAACATCACAGAAACCAGCATTAAAGTCAATTATTATGTGCGCTAACGCTGACCATAGAGCCCCCTGTCATCGAGTATATGATAGAGGGAGGCACTCGTAGCACAGGCCTGGATCCTATGTTACTGCTGCACAGAACGGTGAAAGAGTCTAAAGTATTCCATGCAGAGGTCTAGCAAAAGAAAAAAAAAAAAAAAAGGTTTATTACAATAGGACGCTATAGGCGACACACCACAGCACGCCTGTAGAGCAGTATATGTTTCAGTCCCGCGTCAGAAGTATACATCACAAAATCCTCCAGATATTCATGACCCACGTAAAACTACCTCACTTTGAGCACATTCAGCCGTCTCCGGCACTGACAAACAGCACTACAGTCACTGAAGACTTTTCCTAAGTAATGAGAGTGCTGCAAGTACAGGAACCACATCCTCAACCTTTAGCGCATGAATTTTACAAACTGCAGTAAGGCTCTGTGTGCACTAGAAAAAGGATTTTTCTCAAAAAATTTCTTGAGAGTAAAGGATTAGCGCACATGCGTTAAAAAAACGCACCAATAACGCACCAAAAACTAATGTGTTTTTACCGCGTTTTAGTGCCTTTTTTAATGCTTTAAACAGTAATAAATAATATAGATAATAGATAGAAAGATAGACAGACCGATAGATAATGGATAGATACAAAGATGGAGAGATGAATACATAATAGATGAGAAAGACCTATACAATGTCCTACCCCCCTGCATATTCTAAGCTGGCACCCTTTAGTGACTTTCATGTGGCACTAAAGGGTGCTTAGCCTTGTATTTAGCCAAAAAAACAAATTAAAAAAAAAAAAAAAAATACGACGTGGGGTCTCCTTTATCTTTTGTAGCCAGCTAAGGTAAAGCAGACGGCTGCAGCCTGCAAACCACAGCTGACAGATTCACCTTGGCTGGTAATTCAAAACAGAGGGCACCCCACGCTGTTATTTTAAATTAAATAAATAATTTAAAATAAAAAACGTCGGGTCCCCCCAAATTGGCTCACCGGCCAAGGTAAAGCGGACAGATGTGGTCTGGTATTCTCAGACTAGGGAGGGCCACTGTTAATGGACACTCCCTAGCCTAAAAATAGCAGGCCACAGCCGCCCCAGAAGTGGTGCATCCATTGGATGTGCCAATCCTGGCGCTTTGCCCCAACTCATCCCGTTGCCGTGGTGCGGTGGCAAATGGGGTAATATATGGGGTTGATGCCAGATGTGTAATGTCTCCTTGCATCAAGCCCTGGGGTTAGTGATGTCATGCGTCTATCAGATACCTGACATCACGAACCCAGTGAGTAATAAAATAATTAAAAAAAAAAAAAATTTGAAAAGACACTCCCCATTTATTTAAAAGTACAATCAAATCCGGGTCCGGCGTAATCTAATAAGTGGGTCCCATGACGATCCATACCATAGTCACTGTCCCAGTCAATGAAGAACAGAATGTTCCCCATTGGCTGGGAGAGTAGTGCAGTGACCTGAGCTAACATCAATAGGTCAGCCCAGGTCACTGCAGGGGATGCCGAGCGCTGCTGTCAGGAGGTTAGATGAGATCATTACCTGCTGTGACGATCTCCTGCACTCCTGACGTCAGTGCTGTCACTGACTTCTATGCCCGCCGCGTTCACAGCGAAGAATCGCGGGAGCCCGTGACGTCACCGCTAGTGACAGTCTCGGGGCCGCCCACAAGACGGGCATAGAAGGCAGTGACAGTGGTGATGTCAGGAGTGCAGGAGATAGTTGCAGCAGGTACTGATCTCATCTAAATTCCTGACAGCAGCACTAGTCATCCCCGCGGCTGCCGGCACTGCTGTTTGAGAAGCTTCTGAACCTGCAGTGCGGGCAGACACTGACACACTGCAGTGCGGGCAGCCGCGGGGCTGGAGCGCAACACAGACTGCACTGGCACCCGACGGAGGTCACACGGAAGTGCTTCCGTGCAGCTTCCGGGGATTTTGCGGGCCCATTGACTTGTAATGAGTCACGATCCGCAATTACAGAACAGAATAGGACATGTTCCATAATAACTGAGCAGACATACGGCATTCGATGTGTTTTTTGTAGGATCGGATGCACATGGAAGTGCTTCTATGTGCCATCCGATCCTACACAGAACACATTGAAAAAATAGTCCTGATGATTACATTACAGTCAATGGAGTGAATAACGCAGTTAGCTGCAGAAAAGAAGTGACATGCTCATTCTTTTCTTAAGAAAATCTACCGAAAGAATTTTCTTAAGAAAAAAAACTCCGTGTGCGCACAGCTAATTTTTTTTTGCCATAAGTTTTGCTGGGAAATGTCTGCAGAAAGGTTACAACCATTTTCTCAAGAAATTTCTGCAGCAAAACCGCAAAAAAACGCAGTGTGTGAACATAGCCTAAAGATGTCAGCAGGGAAGACGTCACGTCTGCTGCAGCCAATCACCAAACTCAGTGGTTCATACCCTCTACATAAGCAAAGCTGCTGAGTCCAGCGATTGGCGGCAGCAGTGATGTGCACGGTCGTTGTGAAGTCACCAGTGCAGCCAGTAAACTACAACCAGAGCACTTTACCAGATAATTTAGGTAAATAATTAATGGAAATTTGTCAGTACGGATAAGCAGCTATCTTCATAAGGCTGTGTATACAGAATGCGTTTTTATCACTTTATTAATTTTTTTAGTGCAGTTTTGTCGTTGAAAGCAATGAAAAACACATTTTTTTGGGCTGCGTTTCTCCTGTCGAGAGCTGCAGAAATTTCTGCAACCAAATACTCATCGTGCACATAAAGCCTTAAAGTTAGAGAAGCGGCATAACATGGATCCAGTACAGTTTCCAGAACAACCAGTCCTGCAATACAAAGGAATCAGTAAGAGCACGCTGGTGCGCACCGCCACTGCATTAATTTCCTGCCTTAACAGGTGTGACAAGAGACTTGTTCTTAGGAAAAACCCACAATTATACATTAATGGCATATCCTGAGGACATTGGGATAACCTATTAAAGAGGCTCTCAAATAAGCAACATAAGTGATGCATATACTACACTGGCAACTTCTATGAGCAACTTCTATCTATGAGCTACATAGCATTAAGCAAAAAAAAAAAAAAAAAAAAAAACACGATATTCGTGATGAGCGAATATATTCAGCACCATTCGTTACTTGCACGAATATTAAGCTATTTGTGATATAAGTTACTTGTGAGTTTCAGGTCCCCTCCCTGCTCATTTGGCGCCTGATTCTCAGCCACTATACATGCTGGGATTGCCTGCCACTCAGTATTGCTGACGCCATATTTGCTACTGGCATTACTGTGATTGGGAGGCGCAGTAAAAAAAACACAGAACAAACTTCCTGTCATTAAAGCAGGAGAATTACACTTCGAGTTTCCCACAGCTGTCACACTACTCCCTGGTCCTCTCATTAATCCTTATAAACATGCGCTGCTTTCCCTGCCTACCCTCTGTGCCAGCGTCCGATTGGTAGCCCTCACATTAGCTGTCTGGGTCAGGAAGAGAAGTGTAAAAATTAATAAATTGGAAAAAATGACATAGGGTCCCCCATATATTCCTTCCGAGGGCAGATAAAGCAAACTGCTAAATAAGTTTAAAAAAATAAAGTGCAGTCTCCCCCAAGTTTGATACCCAGCTACAATAAAGCAGGCAGATGGATGCTGGTATGCTCAGGCTGGGGAGGCCCATGGTTATCGGGCCCTCCCCAGCCTAAAAATAGCAGCCCGCAGCCACCCTACAATTAGAGCATCTATTAGATGCATCAATTGTGGCACTTTACCCGGCTCATCTTAACTGCTCTAGCGCGGTGGCAATCGGGGTAATATATGGGGTTAATGTCAGCTGTGATTTATCACTGAGGGCAGAGGGGGACCCAGCTGTGCGAAGTGGTGATGTCAATCAGAACACTGGAGTCCACAGCCGGGTTCCCATAGTAACAAGTGTGACTATGGGACTGTGGCATCTAAAGGATGCGGCAATTCCGGGCGGCTGCTGGCTGATATTGGTAAGCTGGGGGCTCCCCATAACGTGGGGCTCCCCATCCTGAGAATACCAGCCTTCAGCCATGTGGCTTTACCCTGGCCGGTATCAAAATGTGGGGGGGGGGGACCGCATGCCGTTTTTTTTTAATTATTTATTTTACTGCACGATATAGACCCGCCCACCTGCGGCTGTGATTGGTTGCAGTGAGACAGCTGTCACTCAGCGTGGGGGCGTGTCTGACTGCAACCAATCATAGGCGCCGGTGGGCGGGGAAAGCAGGGAATACCAGATTGAATAGTGAGCAGCCGGCATTTTCAAGAGAGGAAAAGCCGCCGGAGCAGTGTGACAGCCGTGCAGCCCACGCCCGTGAGTATGAGAGAGGGGGTAGACTGACCGACGGACAGAGAGAGGGACCGACTGACAGACAGAGGGAAATTCACCGACATCCACAGACAGAGATTGACCGACATTGACAGAGAGAGACTGAAAAGACCTGCGTTTTGCTTGTCAAAAAAACATGTGGAACGCAACAAAAATGCAGTCCAAGTGCATTTTGGTTGCGTTTTGACCCACATCATTGATTTCAATAGGTGGAGAACGCAGCTACAACACACAAAAGAAGTAACATGCTGCTTTTTTTTCCCGCAGCGATTTTGGGCATCAAAAACGCAGCGTGCGCATTGATTTTTTGGCTTTCTCAGACTTTGCTGGGGAAGCTGAATGCATGCAATTTGGTACTGAAAACATTGAAAGCTGCAGTTCAAAACGCAGCGTTTCCGCAGAAAAAAAAAACCGCAAACTGCGCACATAGCCTTATTTGTAACTCTAGAACTAGATGAAAGATGTAACCAGAGCTATGTGATCTACTTTATGAATAATAACACTGGTAGAAAGTGATAGTCATCAGTGGGGAAATGCACAGATAAAATACTTCCTGTTTTAAAACACTGGATACAGTGAAAGTCACAGAACGGATGTCGTAGGTTCAGTAAAATCCATTTCCTTTTCCACAGAAGACAAACTAAACAGGAATGTGCTGAAAGAAGGAAAAAAAATAGATAACAGAGAAGAATCAACATCCTAGAAGATAAATGTCAGGAAACCCGCGGATGAACTTAAAGGCACAGTCTGCCCTGACACAGCTCCGCTCTGTGGAAAGTACAGGACTAACCTTCATATTTATTGTAAGATTTTAATATACAGTTCTACCTTGGGTAACAGAAATTAAAAAAGAATTGACCTATCCTTGGCTATCTTAACATGAAATCACATTCAACTCCTAGTGTCGCAGCACATTGGATGACGCTATAGACTAAGCAATCAGCAAGTGCATTTCGATGGTAAAACGTGATCACGACGAATAGTTAGTCAGCTCATTACATTGAGGCAAGTAGATCCAATCAGTGGATCCAATTTACTACATTTCACTTTCTGGTTTGTCTAGTAGTAAATGTTTTCAAAATAAGTACCACCTTGCTCTGGGGCCCTGGCCAGGCGGTGAAGCACCCCGCTCTCGGCCAGCGCCCGGCGTTCCGGCACCATGCGCCCATAAAAGTTGATACAGTGGACACCAAGTGACTATGGCTTTATACTAGTCTTACTGTATACTGCGTGTACTATATATTATCCCAAATAAGCTCCTGTGGAGACAGATTAATAGTAGTGAGGGCAGGTATTTGTCTCCCTTCTTGCTCTTTTATCGGTCAACCTGCATAAAGGAATAAAAGAAGTAGACTTCCAGTTTTACATACACAAACCACGGGACAAGAGCTGGTGCAAAGAATCTTAAACCAAAAGCGAGATTTCCCGCACATATAGTGCAGGAAGAATGGAGAAGGCCTGCCCACTAAAAAGAAAAAAAATCCTAAATTACAGAGCAGATTAGGAACATACCTCAAACATATTTGTCAGTTTGTAAACCAAAACTTGTGGAGGATGAGGGCAGAAAGACTGCTTTTCTACAAGATTTATGAAAAGGAGTCAGTAGGCTTTAAAGGGTTTCCTCCATCTGCCTTGGTTATGTTCCTTCTTACAGCCATTTAAATATTCATTTTTACTCATTTTAAACTTCAAAAAAAATTACCGTACTTATTCCAAGTTCCACAAAAGCATATGATGTAGTTTGGTCCAAAATGTTACCAGTAAGGGTTAAATGTACCTCTTCTCAACATCTATCTTTCATCGCTCTATACCAGCAGATACAGGCCGTGCAACGCTATGTTCACACAGTGTTTTTGCAGCATTTTTTAGTTAAGAATTTGCCTTGGTTTTATGAAAATCCATGCTAATAAAACTCTGCTTTTTACAGCTCAGCAAAGTCCATGAGATTCCAAAAATCTCATGCACACACACAAAAATCACCTCTGAATTTTTCCTGATTGTTTTGTCAACCTCCTTGGTTTTTGCAGCGTTTTTCAAAGAATGAGCATTTCATTTCTTTGCAGCGTTTTTGTATTAAAAACCACCCACAATACAGAAAAATCGCTGCAAAAACGCCATAAAAAAAAAAACCCACACTAAAACCGCAGATGACTCCCAGGAGACATCCTGCCACAAGATCAGGTTTTGTTTAGGAAAAAGAAAAAAAAAAAAAAGAGCCCTGTGTGTACATAGCCTTAAACATCTGACATCTGCCTGTAAGAGCAGAGCTTGGGGTTAACATCTTCTGTTTAACCTCTTACATACTACTGTCAATCACTGTCCGCAGCATTTAAGTAGCCCGTTCTGGACACAATTGTGGGGCACAGTTGTGGGCATCCATCTCTGTGCTCCTATGAGGCTCAGTCTATATAGTCTCAGTTTGCCTATATACACAATACTGCAGTATTGTAATATTTAGAAGAAGCGATAGCAGTTCCCTTAGCCTACTTTGTGTGAAGAAAAAAAAAAAAAGAAAAGCTCTCGGAAGGGACAAAGCAAGTAAAATAAAAATTGGCTGTAGCAGGAAGGGGTTAAGAACACTTCCAGAAATATCAGAAATGCTGTTAACATCACTGACACAGGATCTGAAACAAGCTAAATCTCTTGCACAGCTCCGATGGGATCTTAGGGCGACTATCAGACGGATGACAGAAATACGGCATCTTCTCCACAGGCTACAACACACAGCCTTCACTGGTATGAGGAAACCGCTGCCGAGGACAAGCCAAGAACAACAGATCATAGAGAATCCTCAAAGGCACAGTAAAGTCTGGGTTTGGAGACACTTTACTATTGGGATATTTTTTTAAAAATTCCAACACATTCTAAAAGGTTATTCCCAAAATCACTTTGTGGTCTTCTAATGATGTAACATCTGCCCCGATTCATCAAGACACGTGTTTTTCAATGCCGGTCTTAATGTGGGACGCGGCGGAGAGTCAGGCATGACTTGCTTTGTACCTCACCATATAGTCTTAGGCGGGCTTTACACGCTGCGACATCGCTAGCAATTGCTAGCGATGTCAAGCGCGATAGTACCCGCCCCCGTCGTACATGCGATATCTGGTGCTAGCTGCCGTAGCGAACATAATCGCTACAGCAGCGTCACACGCACACACCTTGTTGGCAACATCGCTGTGACCACCGAACAATCCCTCCTTCAAGGGGGAGGTGCGTTTAGCGTCACAGCGACGTCACCGCAACGTCACTAAGCGGCCGGTGAATAGAAGCGGAGAAGCAGAGATGAGCAGGACGTAAACATCCCGCCCACCTTCTTCCTTACGCATAGCTGGTGGACGCAGGTAAGATGTTTGTCGTTCCTGCGGTTTCACACACAGCGATGTGTTGTGCTGCAGGAGCGACAAACAACATCGTATCTGCAGCAGTAACGACATTATGGAAATGAACGACGTGACACAGATCAGCGATTTTTTACGCTTTTGCGCTCGTTCATCGTCGCACCTAGGATCTACACATTGCAATGTCGCTACCGGCGTCGGATGTGCGTCACTAACGACGTGACCCCGACGATATATCGGTAGTGATGTCGCAACGTGTAAAGCCCCCCTTACTCCAGTCAGGGACTCTATGAAGATATGTGAGTAGCGGACGCTGCCAGTTGACATGAATTTGATGAGCGGGGAATGCCAAGTCCTACCACGCCCCAACTCTGCCCACTTTGTTAGAGCTGGGCAAAAATGGAAGGAAAAAGCCAAGAGTCACAATATTTGGGGAGAAACTGTGTGCCACATTCAATACTGTGGCAGCTCACCTTCAGAACACTATTAACCTGCAGATTACTGCCATTGTTATTGGGGAGGATAGGTTCCCTTTAAAAGATTATCTGTCACCAGATCTTACAATACAAGCTCCATACATTATTGGATAGTCCTGATGAGGCTGTTCCATTACTGTGAAAACAGATGTCACACTTATTGCATAAAACTTTACGAAAGCTTAAAAAGGGAACTTGTCACCAGGTCTTTCCCTTATGAGCTGCGGCCACCACCAGTGAGCTCTTAAATACAGCATTCCTGAATACTGTATATAAGAGCCCAGGCCGCTCTGTAAAACGTAAAAAAACACTTATAATACTCACCTAAAGAGTGGTCCGGTCTGATGGGTGTCGCTGCTCTTGGGTCTGACCCCTCCTCTCTACAGCAATCTCCGTCGTCCTTCTGAGGCCCATGTGCATGACGCGTCCTATGTCATCCACAGTAACTGGCATTGAGGTCCTGTACAAGCGCACTTTGATCTGCCCAGCTGAGTGCAGATCATAGGCCTAAAACACACGGCATGAATACCTGTGCGAGTGGAATGCGATAAAACATCGCATTCCACTTGGTCCAATATTAGCCTGTGTGTCAGCACCCATGAGCGAATATTTTCTCAGCCCTAATCGGACCGAGAAAACAATTGCAGCATGCTGCGACTGCAATGCGTTCCTTTTTTCTCTCGCACCCATTCAAGTCTATGGGGCAAGCAGGAAAAAAAATAAAAAAAATAAATAATCGCACTGCACTTGCAGGTACACCGCGGTGTACTGCGAGTGCAGAGCAAGAATGGCAATAGCCGGCAACGGAGGAAAGAGGGAGATAAATCCCTCCCTCCCCTCCGCAGTGCCGGCCCTGCCCTCCTCAGAGCCGGCCCTCCCCCCGCAGCTGAGGTCCGCTCGCACGGTCGGACCTCAGTCGCAGTGACACTCGGCTCCCGCTGTGCTGCCAGTGTGAGCCGAATGTCATGCGAGGATCGCACTAGTGTCCCCGGCCTAAGTATTGTAGTGCGCATGCGCGGGCGGTCTGTAACCTTCCTCGCGCCTGCGCATTACAGTACTTCAGTACCATAGCAGGGCAGATCAAAGTGCGCCTACGCAGGAGTGCAATACCAGCCTGGGCCTGGATAGAAGGAAGATAGAGATCGCAGCAGAGAAGAAGCCCTGGACTCGTGAGTACCCATCGGACCGGACCACCACCCTACATGGAGTATTATAGAAGTGTTTTTTACGTTCTTCATAGCGGCCTGGTCTCTTATATACAGCATTCTGCAATACTGTATACAAAAGCTCAGTGGTGGTGGCCAATGCTATTGTTACAAACTCTAGAGACAGATTCCTTTCAAATGTGGTTGCCTGATCTTCTCTCTTCAGCAGCACACACAGCCCTTCTATTTGTAGGCTTATTGTTTGCCCTACTGCTAGTTTCGTGCCCACTGCCACTGGACTTTATTGGGCATTCTCCGATGATGTAGGCAGAGGAAGCATTGGACTACTGATTCACTCATTGCTTTCAAATGGTGGAAAGGAAAAAAAAAAAAAAAAGCAAAAAAACCTGAAGGAATTGACATGCCGCAGATATTTTCTGCGCCAAATCTGCAAGGAGAAAATACTCCACATCTGCATGACATTTCAGGATTCTCAGACTCAGCTGGCATCACAAACTTTCAATATTCTCATTGACTTTACTGGCATAGGGATTTCCTTGCAGTTTTGTGACAAAACTGCACTCAAAAACAAATATTATAAAAAAAAAAATGCATTGTGTGCACACAGCCTTAAAAGCAGATAAAACCAAATGAAAAAAACATGCAAAAAATATGCAGGAGAAATGCCCTGTGAACACAGTCTAAGGCCGCATCCGCACTGAGTCTTTGGTTGCAGAAATTTCTGCACGAAATCTGCATTTCTTGGCAGAAATAAAAAAGTGTGGGGTTTTTTTTTGCAGTATTTTAACGCATTTTTCCCCCCCATGTGCTCTCTCTACATTCTGGGCATTCTGGGGTGGAAAAATGCTACAAAAACGCTGAAAGAATTGACAAAAGGCAGTTTATATCCTGCTGCAAAACTGCTAGGGAAAATGAGCAACGAGCACAAAACCTCACAAATCTCTGAGGTTTCTGGGATAAGGATTTGCATGCAGTTTTGCAACAGCTGCTTTAAAAAAAAATAAATAAAAAAATAAATAAATAAATAAAATAAATAAATAGTGTGCACAGGTCTTAAAGGGAACCAATCACCAGGATTTATGCATATAACCTAAAGCCGATGCTATACTGGCATTATCAGGCTGATTCTATACATACCATTAGTGGTCAGCTCAGACATATAGGTTTTGATATCCAAGAAAGTGAAGTTTGTAAAATGAGCAGCTTCTTGAGTGACAGTTGCACTGGAGCAGTTCATATATTCAGAGTTATCCCCTCCCCGTTAGAATTAGCATAAGCATTATACACACGACTCACTTTGTCTTGCAGGACCTGTGTGAGGTCATAACCATGTGACCAGAAGGGGCGGGGCCTCAGCCACCAAAGTTGGATACCAGGTCACATGGGTAAGATCTCACCACAGGTCCTGCTAGACAAAGTGAGTCGTTCGTATAATACTTATGCTAATTCTAACAGGGGGAGGAGATAACTATGAATATATTATCTGCTCCATTGCAACTGTCACTCAAGAAGCTGCTTATTTTATAAAACTTCACTTTCTTGGATTTCAAAACCTAAATATCTGAGGTGACCACTAATGGTATGTAGGAATCAGCCTGATAGTGCCAGTATAGCACTGGCTTTAGGTTATATACGAAAATCCTGGTGATTGGTTTCCTTTAATAAGGAAAAGCTGTCAAACGCACCAGGAAATACTGTCCCCTCAGGATCAGCTCTGATGACTTGTGTTCTGTTCTTCTGTGACAGGACCAGCACAAAGGGGGGACAGCCAGAGAGGACATTGTCAAAGAGAAGGGAGTCACATTCCCAATTTAACATTTATTTTAAACCCTGGAAATCCACTTTGCAGGCCCATTGTTTTTTAAAGGGATTGCATAATTAGAAACGGACTTTCTTTGAATAAAGCTCATGTTAAATATTTTTTGTTTTCTTATCTTTTTAACCTTTCTAAACCCAGGACAACCTTTTTAAAAAAAAGAGTTAAAAGAAGAAATGTAGTTAACATGCAGAAACTACTGTGATTCCATCCCTCCTTCGTTTTCTTCTATACAGGATCCAGCTTCACTGTCATTCAGTCCTCATTGGGAAATCTTCCAAGTCATTATCTGATGATCTTCAGATAGATATTGTGTTACGAGATAAAGTTACCCTGTGGTTTAATCAGCAAATGGAGTGCCCTAGATTTTTCTCTCAAAAGAAATCTACCAAATCCACAGATGCTTAGGTTATCCAGGAAGCAAGATCCTCAATTCATATTGTTTAGGTCCACCTGCTACCGGACCACAACATCCCTCATTCAGGGCTACCATGGACTCACAACTAGACGAGCGGCCAAGTCCCTTTTCTCTAAGGTTTCAAGTTGAATAGAAAGGAAAACGACTCGTGTCAGGAGAGAAACCTCTCATGTGACAGAACCAGACAAGATTCCCTTAACCCGTCAGCCCCTCTTAGGGGTAGTTCTCACATAGCGAGATCGCTGCTGAGTCACAGGTTTTGTGACATACCAGTGACCTCATCAGCGATCTCGCTGTGTGTGACACTAAACAGCGACCTGGCCCCTTCTGTAAAATCGCTGATTGTTACACACTGTTCTGATTCATTTTTTGCTCGTTGGTCTCCCGCTGTGCAGCACATATCAGCATGTTTGACGGCGGGAGACCAACGAGCACCGACTCTGTAAGCAGCGTACGCTGGTAACCACGGTAAATATCGGGTAACTAAGCAAAGCGCTGTGCTTGGTTACCCGATATTTACCCTGGTTACCAAGCGCAGCGTCGATATACCAACTGCTGGTGGCTGGTCGCTGGTGAGATCTTCCTGATTGACACAAAACTAGCGACCATGTAGCTACGCACAAGCGATCCTGACCAGGTCGTATCATGGTCAGAATCGCTGGTACGTCCTTTAGTGAGACGGTACGCTTACATCTGCTCACAATAGGAAAACCAGTTCTTTATTGGACAACTCATACTGACGGTGTCAATTTAAATACATTAATGTGTTCCTGTAAAATCTGGAAAAAAACAAAAAAAACAAACAGAACATCATACAGGGTGCAAACGTTTCCAAAATTCTAAGCAAATGTCCAGCCTTTGGAGCAGGTTTGGATGTGACTCCTCTAGTGGATGCTGGCATCACACTCAGAAAAATCAGAATAAGGGAGCCAGCAGTTTTGCCAAAAATCTCAATTTATTAATAATTACAGCCTAGAAATTGTGCTGGCTCCCTTATTCTGATCACACTCAGAAAGCTGGAATTTTTATAAGGATGGCACACTACAATGTTTGTATTGTTTTTTTTCTCGCGTAGTCATGTACAAAAGGATCAGACAACCCCAATTTAAATCAAAATTCAAAAGTCAGAGCCCTTTAATTCATTGAAGTCTCTTAATGAATCAGGCACATCTGAAAAGTGGTGTGTGCCTTGCCACAAATAGTACGTCAGAAACTGGCGAAAAAATACTAAAAGTCACAAATATTTTTTTTTTTTTTTGAAAGCTTGTGTTTCTCAAACATCTTAGGACTTTTCAAATGATTTACAGCAGAATTCTGGTGTAATTGTTTTGATGATTTAGGGCCTATAGGTCTACCATTTATCAGTACTGTGGCATTTAATAATCCATATAGGTATCCAATAATAAAGCAGGGACATCATTCTTTGGTCAATGTTGACCTTCAATCTAAGGGCATCTGTCACCAAGTTTTTGCGACCCCATGTGAAAGCAGCATAATGTAGGGAAAGAGACTCAAGATTCCAGGAGTGTATCACATGCTGCAGTTGTAATAAACCCCCCCATCAGCTGCAAATGGAGCAGTTCTCTGAATGCCGAGCCCTGTATAACCCCTCACACACCAAAAAAAGCTGCCAAACAGTGGATGTGGTGAGGTTAGTCTATACAGCAGCAGGATTATAAATCCGGTAGTGATAATCTCATACTTAAAAATAAATAAAAAAAAAAAGTTATTGTATACTAAGTACATCAAGGAGCCCAGTATGTGACTTATAGACCAAGATTATATTGATGTACTGTATCTACATTGTGCTGCTCCCAGATTAGGTGGGAAAAACCTGGTGACAGCAGATCCACTGTGGCTGTGATCTTCATTATTGGCTGGTCCATACACTTTCACACCTCAACAGAATATGGCAACTATAGAAACTGGGCTCATAGTATAACTGTCTGCCCCAATTATACCTGGAGACAAATTTGCAAGACTGATAGTAACCACCATCATATGTTTCATTAAAGAGGTCTCAGTATTTTTTTTCCCCCATCAATGCTCCACTTCTAGTGCCAGAGTCATTGCACCATTATTGTTCTATTGTTATGACTGTTGTCACATACACTGATTACCTGTGTCTGCTTACCAATGGTACTGCTATGAAAATAATATCATCAATCATATGATGGATATTGGGCATGGTCGGCAAGCCTATTGAAGAATGGACTTTTAAAAAAAAAAAAAAAACCAACAACACAACTGAAATTAATAGTAAAAAGCTAACAATATTATACAGTTTGTATGGAAAGTATTAAGACCCCTTTAAATTTTTCACTCTGTTTCATTGCAGCCATATGGTAAATTCAAAAAACTTCATTTTTTTTTCTCATTAATGTACACTGCACCCCATCTTGACAGAAAAAAAACCCCAAAATGTAGAAATTTGCATCATTTATTTTTAAACAAGAAAAACTGAAATATCAGATGACCATAAGTATTCAGACCCTTTGCTCAGACACTCATATTTAAGTCACATGCTGTGTATTTCCTTGTGATCCTCCTTGAGATGGTTCTACTCCTTCATTGGAATCCAGCTGTATTTAATTAAACTGATAGGACTTGATTTGGAAAGTCACACACCTGTCTATATATCTCACAGGTTAGGCCAGTTTCACACATCCTTCTTTTTGCCGGTTTCGCGGATCCGGCATGGTCCCGTACAGTGAATACAGTACAAAGACAGTGCAACAAGCGCCGGTCACGTGCTGTCATGTGACCGGCGCATGTGACCCGGAAGTTAGAGCGCTGTCATTGTACTGTATTCACTGTACGGGAGCGCGCCGGATCTGCGAAACCGGCAAAAAGAAGGATGTGTGAAACTGGCCTTACAGTGCATGTCAGAGACCAAATGAGAATCTTGAGGTCAAAAGGAACTGCCCAGAGAGCTCAGAGACAGAATTGTGGCAAGGCACAGATCTGGCCAAGGTTACAAAAGAATTTCTGCAGTACTCAAGGTTCCTAAGAGCGCAGTGGCCTCCATAATCCTTAAATGGAAGAAGTTTGGGACCCCCGGAACTCCTACCTAGGCCTGGCCGTCCAGCCAAACTGAGCAATCGTGGGAGAAGACCCTTGGTGAGAGGTAAACAAGAACCCCAAGATCACTGTGGCTGAGCTCCAGAGATGCAGTAGGGAGATGGGAGAAAGTGCCACAAAGTCAACTATCACTGCAGCCCTCCACCAATCAGGCCTTTATGGCAGAGTGGCCCAACGGAAGCCTCTACTCAGTGCAAGACATATGAAAGCCCAGAGAGTTTGCAGATAAACACATGAAGGACTCCCAGATTATGAGAAATAAGATTCTCTGGTCTGATGAGACAAAGATAGAATTATCACGAAAAAAGAGTTCTAAGCTGTATGTGTGGAGAAAATCAGGCACTGCTCATCACCTGCCCATTACAATCGCAACAGTGAAACATGGTGGTGGCGGCATCATGCTATGGGGGTGTTTGTCGGCTGCAGAAACGGGACGACTGGTTGTAATTCAAGGAAAGATGAATGCGGCCAAGTGCAGAGATATCCTGGAAGAAAACCTCTTCCAGAGTGCTTTGGACCTCAGACTTGGCCAAAGGTTCACCTTCCAACAAGACAATCACCCTAAGCACACAGCTAAAATAACAAAAGGAGTGGCTTCAGAACAACTCTGACCATTCTTGACCGGCCCAGCCAGAGCCCTGACCTAAACCCAAGAGCATCTCTGGAGGGACCTGAAAATGTCTGTCCACCAACGTTCACTATCCAACCTGACGGAACTGGAGAGGATCAGCAAAAAAGAATGGCAGAAACCTCCAAATCCAGGTGTGCAAAACTTGTTGCATCATTCCCAAGACCACCCATAGCTGTACTAGCTCAAAAGGTGCTTCTTCTCAATACTGAACAAAGGGTCTAAAAACATGTATTTCAGTTTTTCTTGTTTAATAAATGTTTTTTTTCTGTGATGAGGTGCAGACTGTACACTAACAAGAAAAAAAACAAAACACTTTTTTGAATTTACCAAATGGCTGCAACGAAAAAGTGAAAAATTTAAAAAGGGGTCTGAAAACTTTCCATACCGGCTATATTTTATACAGTGCCTTGCGAAAGTATTCGGTTCCTTTGAATTTTTCAACCTTCTCACATTTCAGGCTTCAAACATAAAAGACCAAAAATTTAAATTTTATGGTGAAGAACCAACAACAAGTGGGACACAATTGTGAACTTGGACAAAATACTTATTTTAAACTTTTATAAAAAAATAAACTGAAAAATGGGGCGTGCAATATTATTCAGCCTCTTTAAGTGAATACTTTGTATGTAGCGCCATCTTTTGCTGCGATTACAGCCGCTTGTCGCTTGGGGTATGTGTATCAGTTTTGCACATCGAGAGACTGAAATTCTTGCACATTCTTCCTTTGCAAATAACTCGAGCTGAGTGAGGTTGGATGGAGAGTGTTTGTAAACAGCAGTTTTCAGCTCTTTCCACAGATTCTCGATTGGATTCAGGTCTGGACTGTGACTTGGCCATTCTAACACCTGGATACGTTTACTTGTGAACCATTCCATTGTAGATTTGGCTTTATGTTTTGGATCACTGTCTTGTTGAAAGACTAATCTCCGTCCCAGTCTCAGGTCTTTTGCAGACTCCAACAGGTTTTCTTCAAGAATGGTCCTGTATTTGGCTCCATCCATCTTCCCATCAATTTTAACCATCTTCCATATCCTTGATGAAGAAAATCAGGCCCAAACCATGATGCTGCCACCACGTTTGACAATGGGGATGGTGTGTTCAGGAAGATGAGCTGTGTTGCTTTTAGGCCAAACATATCGTTTGAAATTGTGCCCAAAAAGTTCGATTTTGGTTTCATCTGACCAGTGCACCTTCTTCCACATGTTTGGTGTGTCTCCCAGGCGGCTTGTCGCAAACTTTAAACACTTTTTATGGATATCTTTGAGAAATGGCTTTCTTCTTGCCACTCTTCCATAAAGGCCAGATTTGTGCAGTGCACGACTGATTGTTGTCCTATGGACAGACTCTCCCACCTCAGCTGTACATCTCTGCAGTTCATCTAGAGTGATCATGGGCCTCTTGGCTGTATCTCTGATCAATTTTCTCCTTGTTTGAGATGAAATTTTTGAGGGACGGCCGGGTCTTGGTAGATTTGCAGTGGTATGGTACTCCTTCCATTTCAATATGATCGCATGGCACAGTGCTTCTTGGGATGTTTAGGCTATGACCGCACTTTGCATTGTGCTACTTGCAGTTCAGAACGCACGTTTTTGCCTTAATTGATTTAGCCAAAGTTGCCTTTTCCAGAAATTTAGCGCTAAAAACGCCTGCTTATTTACCGCGTTTTAGATGCGTTTATAGCGCTTTTTCACCTGCGTTTTGAACATCAAGACACTGCTAAATAAAGTTTAAATAGTGAAACAGAATGAAAAAAAGAGAAAAAAAACCAATACATGTATATTTTAGGAATTAATAAAGAAAATAGTTCTATTTAATGATATTATTGCGGTTTTATAATATTTATTGAAAAAATAGCAATAAAAGCAAAATTTTCTTTAATTTAATTATCGGACTATGTGTGTGTGTAAAGGGACATATTATTCCATTATTTTAATGTCAGAAAAGCATGCGTTTTTGAAATCCAAAACGCATGTTTTCTGCAGCTAAAAAGCAGGTAAAACGCAGGAAATTTGAAGTTTCTTGGTTTTTGCCATTTCTCATTGACTTCAATGTTAGCAAAACGCACCCAAAATGGCAAAAACAATTGACATGCTGCTTCTTTGAATGCATGGTTTTTGCCACAAAATATGCAAATTAAACGCAGCGTTTTAAAACGCAAAGTGCGGTCTAGAAATCAACCTTTTCCATAGACTATAATGGAAAAGCAAAACGCATGCCTTTTGGCATGAAAACGCTGCAGCTCAAAACGCTGCAGAAACGCAGGTAAAAAACGCAAAGTGCGGTTATACCCTTAAAGTTGTGCAAATCTTTTTGTAACCAAATCCGGCTTTAAAGTTCTCCACAACAGTATCACGGACCTGCCTGTTGTGTTCCTTGGTCTTCATGATGCTCTCTGTGCCTTAAAAAGAACACAGACTATCACAGAGCAGGTGCGTTTAGGCCTTGTGCGCACTAGGCGTTTTTAGCGGCGTTTACCGCGTTTTTGTGCTGAAAACGCAGTGACATTGCTTCCCCAGCAATGTCTATGGGTTTTCAGAAGTGCTGTCCTCACACAGCGTTTTTTTGTAGCTGCGTTTTTGTGGTGACCACAAAAATGCAGCATGTCAATTATTTCTGCGTTTTTCACTGCGTTTTTCACCCATTGAGTTCAATGAATGTTCAACAACGCAATGAAAAACGCATATAGCTGCGTTTCTATAACTAAAAACGCAGCTATAAAATGCAAGGGGTGGGCAGTCAAGTGACGTGTACAGAAAGAGGATTCCTTCTGTTGGTAAACACAGAAGCAGGAATCCTCCCGGTACCGTCACCGCTGCGTCCACCTCCCGTCCTGTGCATGTCAGCTCCGTGCGGCGTCATGTCTGGGCGGGAGGTGGAGGCAGCGGCGAAAACCAAAGTGAACAGTAGAAAAAAAAAAAAATGTCATATATACTCACCTGTCTGCAGGGTCCCGGTGCCATGCCCGCTCCCACCTCCTGTCCCGATACCGCCGCTTTGGCTGTGTGCAGTCTCCCCGGGGCACGTACGAAGCTTGCAGGACCTGGCGGTGGATCAACTGATGCAGTCACCTGACGCATCAGCTGATCGTAATTCTCGCGGTGCCGCCCGGCCGGCTATCAGCTGATCCTGCCGCCAGGGGACTTAATCAGCTGATTACCGGCAGCTCCTGCAGCGATGGGACAGGATCAGACTCTCATCCGATCGCTGCAGGAGCTGCCGGTAATCAGCACAGATGTGAGTATTTATTTTTTCTTTTTGCACTGATGCTTCAGCTGATTGTATAATCGGCTTTTATACAATCAGCTGAAGTGTGATGTGCTACAGCCCCTAGAACCTGACACATCATCTGATTGCTTTGCCTTCCAGCAAACCGATCAGATGATATTGGATCTGGATTGGACGGCGCGGGACCCTTGACCCAGGATTACTGCGGAGGGGGTTCTATATTTTAATAAAGATGGAGTCACTAATTGTGTTGTGTTTTATTTATAATAAAAATATTTTTCTGTGTGTTGTGGGTTTTTTTAATCTTTACTAGAAATTCATGGTGGCCATGTCTAATATTGGCGTGACACCATGAATTTCGGGCTTAGGGCCAGCTGATAATATACAGCTAGCCCTAACTCCATTATTACCCAGCTAGCCACCCGGCATCAGGGCAGCTGGAAGAGTTGGATACAGCGCCAGAAGATGGCGCTTCTATGAAAGCGCCATTTTCTGGGGTGGCTGCGGGACTGCAATTCACAGCGGGGGTGCCCAGAAAGCATGGGCACCCTGCACTGTGGATTCCAATCCCCAGCTGTCTAGTTGTACCCGGCTGGACTCAAAAATTGGGCGAAGCTCACGTCATTTTTTTTTTTTTTAAATTATTTCATGAAATTCATGAAATAATTAAAAAAAAAAAAGGGCCTCCCTATATTTTTGGTTCCCAGCCGGGTACAAATAGGCAGCTGGGGGTTGGGGGCAGCCCGTACCTGCCTGCTGTACCCGGCTAGCATACAAAAATATGGCGAAGCCCACGTCATTTTTTTTGTTTGGGGGGGGGGGGGGCAAAGAAATCCTGTATACAGTCCTGGAAGGAGGATGCTGAGCCTTGTAGTTCTGCAGCTGTTGTCTGCTCTCCTGCATACAATGAACATTTTGAAGGAAATGACATCAGAGCTTTTTTTTTTCATCAACAATCTTTAATGGCATTGTGCACTGATTAAAAACGCAGTGAGAAAAAACGCAGCAAAAAACGCACCAAATCGCGGTAAAAACGCATGCGTTTTTTTTTAGCCGCAGGTGCGTTTTTTGAGACAAAAACGCACATAAAAACGCAGCGTAGTGCGCACATACCCTTATATGGAGACTTGATTCCACACAGGAGGCTTATATTTATCATCATCAGTCATTTAGGACAACATTGGATCATTCAGAGATCCTCAACTGAAAGTAAAGGGGACGAATAATATTGCAAGACCCAATTTTCAGTTTATTCTTTACAAAAGTATAAAATAAGCAATAAATTTCGGTCAACTTCATAATTGTGTCTCACTTGTTGATTCTTCACCATAAAATTAAAATTTTTATCTTTATGTTACAGGTAAAATATATCTTTGTACCGTGTTAGCCAGTAGAGATAAAAAAATTGTTTAAAAGAACTGAACTCCTCAGTGGTTGATACCTTTTAATGGCTAACTGAAAAGATGGTAATAATAGCAAGCTTTCCAGACTCTCAGGTCTCTTCTTCAGGCTCAGTATAAGGCTATGTTCACACTAGAAAAATGATTTTTCTTAAGAAATTTCTTAAGAGTGCACCGGTGTTAAAAAACGCACCAAAAACGCACCTGCGTTTTTGCCGCGTTTTCGGTGCGTTTTTGGTGCGTTTTCGGTCCGTTTTTGGTGCGTTTTTACCGCTGGTTGCTCCCTGCGTTATTGTGCCAATTATCTATGGCAAAAAACGCAGTTAGCTGCAGAAAAGAAGTGACATGCTCATTCTTTTTCTTAAGAAAATCTACTGAAAGAATTTTCTTAAGAAAAAAACGCAGTGTGTGCACAGCTAATTTTTTTTGCCATAGGTTTTGCTGGGGAATGTCTGCAGAAAGGTTACAAGAATTTCTCAAGAAATTTCTGCAGCAAAAACGGACCCAAAACGCAGGTAAAAAACGCAGTGTGTGAACATAGCCTAACACAAAATCTGAAGAGTCACATATTTATACACAACAAGACATAGAATAGTGCAGTAAAAAAAAAAAAAAAAAAAAGTTATATGAAACAGAACAGAACAGAACAGGTGGACATATATAATCTACCTTAATTAGGAATCACATGTACTGGGATTCTCAAAAGAAGCTAGTGAGTGAGTGAATGAATGAATGGTATGTGTGTGTATGTATATAATAAATTTATAATTATCATATCTTTTTATTTAGGGGGGAAAAAAAAAAAAAAAAAAAACACATCAACCCAAGTCAGACTAACACCACACACAGGGGGTTAGGTTACACCTCTTTATATTCCATTGACGAAGGTAGAGAAACAGATCTGTGCCGAGGCTTTTCTAGTAAGTATTGTAGCTCACCCCCCAGCGACACTGCCATATCTACCTATTAATCTATTGTTACATAGGTTAAAAAAAAAAAAAAAAAAGACCTAGGTCCATCTAGTTCAACCTTTCTCTACCAATTATACATTTTTGGCACTCCACGCTGCTCCTGCTTCTGTGTGTGGGATACCAAGGAAATAAGGGCAGGAATCCCTTTTTTCAGTAAATATTCTGTATGGGAGACACTAGAGTAGATTGTCTTCACCCACTAAGGCTGCTTTCACACCTCCGGTTTTTCCTGTGCGGCACAATCCGGCATTTTGCAGGAAAAACGCAACAGTTTTCTTTTGCTGCCGGTTGCGTTTTTCCTGCATAGACTTTAATTAGTGCCGCATTGGCTTGCGTTCCGTCCGGTTTTTGCCGCATGCGGCAGATTTAGCCGATGCGGGGGCCGGATGGAACGTTGCCTGACACGTTTTTGTGCGGCAAAATAAAACCGCATCGCGCCGCATTCGGCCGATGCAGCACATTTTTTAATGCATGCCTATAGATGCCGGATGCGGCAATAACCGCATCCGGCCGTCGCATGCGGTTTTTGCCACTGCGCATGCTGAGTACCATGCCGCAAGCGGCAAAAAACGGACAGGCCGCATTTAAAAAACGTATGCAAAGGATGCGGTGTTTTCGCCGCATCCGTTGCATAGGTTTTAGAGCCAGACTGGCCGGCTCTGAACCTACCGAATGTGTGAAAGAAGCCTAACTCCGTCAACTGCAAATTAGAGATAAAGCTTCCAGTCAGTACAATTGTGGAAAAATTGCAGGCTATAAAGACATACAAAAGGCCAGAAATAGTGTTTTTCTTTCTGTTAACACATAGGACAAACTATTCTAAAAAGCTTAAAAATAGTGGTGCTTTAAAGCTCAGCTTGTAGAGAAAAATAGAGGATCTCATGGAGAGACCATATCTGCATGGGGAGCACCTAGGGGTCCATAATATGAACCTATAGGCACTCTGGGAGATGCACTTTATCTGTAGAGAAGATCATCAACGTCTCAAATAAAAATGAAACATAAGTATGCATGACATGTAGTCCGGTCCTTATCTATTCACACCACGGAGAAAACAAATGCACATTACTAACAAACCACGAAGTCACTTTCAGGAACCCCACGATTAATACAGATGTTTCTTATGTGATAATATTAAAAAAGGTTCAGCCCAATATTTGGCTGACAAAGCACAGACATAAACCACAGCACATTGTGCCCAACAGAAAACTTATGATACTAGATCTACACACATTTTTTTTTTTAGCCTGAATACAGAACAGCATGCAACAGCATGCGTAACTGCATGCAAATACGCAATGTGCGCACATAGCCTTAATGCGTTTTTTAAAGGAGAAATTAAATAGGATAGGATAATTGTTAGCTAAAATAGAAGATAGAACATATAGAGTAAATAAGAACGAACAGGTAGAAAGAAATAACAGAATAGCTGGATAGAGTTATAGCTAGCTAGACCAGCTGTTTTATTATTTTTTTTTTTTTTATAAAAGAAATGACGGGGGGTACCCCCCCATATTTTTCATATCCAGCATAGGAACAGCAGCAGCCACAGGCTGCAACCCTCAGTCATCTGCTGTACCTTGGCTGGTTATGAAAACTAGAGGGGATCCCACACTTTTTTTTTTTAAATGATATGGGGTCCCCCCATTTTTCTAAAACCAGCCAAGGTTCAGCAGACAACTGGGGGCTGACTTTATTAGGGTGGGAAGGGCCATGGTTTGGTTATTTGGCCCTTTCCAGCCTAACAATAGCAGCCCACAGCTGCTACTAAGCCTAAGCCCTAGATTTGTGATGGCAGGCATCTATGAGACACCGCTCAAAATTAATCTGTAATTAAAAGTAAATAAACACAAACAAAAAGCACCCTCTTTCACCACTCTATTAACCGCAATAACACCCCTGCAGGTCCGACATAATACACACGAGGTCCCACGACGCTTCCACACTGCTACATCTGACGCTCACAGTGAGCACCATAGAACATGACTACTCGCTGTGAGCTCCACGCAGCAACTGAAGTGAGCCGCAGGGTCAGAAGTGACGTCACTCATGTTAGCCACAGCCACAGCTGGAGTCCTCAACCTTTGACAGCAAACCACCCGAGTGACTGAAGTGAGAGAGACTGAGGGAGAGAAACTCCAGCAATATTTATTTATCCTGGAACAATGTGGGTGACCTGCATTTTTGGTGACAAAAACACAAAGACAACGCATGCAAAACGCACTAATTTGGCAACATGCGTTTTTCCAGGCATTTTTCCCTCATTGATTGCAATGGGTGACAAAATGTGACAAAAACGAAAAAAGAATGAACAGGTTGCTTCTTTTGTCATATGATTTTGACAAAAAACAGCAGACAAAAAAAACTGCTATGTGCACACAGCAAATCTGAATTCTCATAGACTTTGCTGGGAAGTCAAAACTCAGAATTTGCCAACAACAAAACTGCACCAAAAAAAATTGCAACAAAAACGTGTCAAAAACCACAGCGTACGCATATAGCCTTAAGCAAAAAGGTGGAAAATGCTTCAGTATAAGAATGATTTAAAAAAAAATAAGAATTATTCTTACCGATAATTCGGTTTCTAGGACCTTCCACGACAGCATAGGAGGTTGTCTCTCCACGCCCTAATTGGGACAGGAAGTTCAAGAGGTTTAAAAGGACCCTCCCACCTCCCACAGCCAGTGTCTTACAAAGAACCCATAGCATATGAGAAGTACCACATATTCAGGAATATATGAATACAAAAGGGGAGGGAATTACCTGCTGTCGTGGAAGGTCCTAGAAACCGAATTATCGGTAAGAATAATTCTTATTTCTCTAGTCCCTTCCACGACAGCATAGGAGGAATACCAAAGAATTGATACCTAGGGGGGGACCACAGCCTGCAGGACCTTCCTGCCAAAAGCCAAATCCCTGCTGGAATCCAGATCCAAACGATAATGCTTCGTGAAAGTATGGAGGGAAGACCACGTAGCCGCCTTGCAGATCTGCTCAGGGGAAGCCCCTGCCCGTTCAGCCCAGGAGACAGAAGTAGCTCTGGTGGAGTGTGCCGTAAATCCGGTAGGTGGAGAGAGATGCTGAGCGAGGTAGGCGTCTCTAATTGCCCGCACAATCCAGTTGGCGACGGTACTCTTAGCTACCTTCCTGCCCTTATTTCGACCAAAGGGCTGGATAAACAGGTTACTATCAAGGCGCCAAGAAGCAGTAACCTCCAGGTAGCGCAACACAGTCCTACGGACGTCCAAAGAATGAAACACTTCCTCACCGGGAGTCCGAGGATTCTGACAGAAGGAAGGCAGGATAATGGACTGAGAACGGTGGAAATCCGAAACCACCTTGGGAAGGAAGGAAGGGTCCAGCTGAAAACAATGCTGTCATCTCTGACGGTCAGGTAAGGTTCCCGAATAGACAAAGCCTGAAGTTCTCCGACTCTGCGAGCAGACGTAATAGCCACAAGAAAAGCAGTCTTGTGAGAAAGAACGAATGTGACAAGAGCACAGTGGCTCAAAAGGTGATTGAGATAGTCCGGTAAGGACCACATTGAGATCCCAGCGAGGCGTCAGGACCCTCTGACGTGGACAGAGTCTACTAGCGGACACAAAGAACCGACGGATCCAACGATGATCCGCCAGAGCCGTGTCAAAGACTGTACTGAGGGCTGACACCTGAACTTTCAGGGTGCTAGGCCTAAGGCCTAAGTCCAATCCACTCTGGAGAAAGTCCAGAATCTGCGCAATATTAGGCCGAAGTGGGTCAGGAGGCCGAGAACCACACCAGGAGGAAAATTTCTTCCAGATTTTGTTGTAAATACTATTAGTCACTGGTTTACGGTTCTTCTGTAGGGTAGCCACAACCTTGTCAGAAAGCCCTTGGGCCTTCAGTGCCCGGGCCTCAGAAGCCAGGCAGCCAAGTTGAGATTCTGGGGATCCGGATGGAAAATCGGACCCTGGGACAGTAAGCTGGGGTCCGAACCTAAGAGGACTGGGCCGTCTATTCCTAGAGTCATGACCAGGCTGTACCAACTCCTCCGAGGCCACAGCGGGGCTACCAGTATAGTTGGGACCCCTTCGTCTCTGATCTTCCTCAGGGCCCTTGCGAGAAGAGGAAGAGGGGGGGGAACGCGTAAGTGAGGCAAAAGGACCAACTGTGGCAGAAAGAGTCTACCCCTAACGCCTTGTCCCGAGGGTTCAGGGAGAAATATGTTGCGACTTTGCGATTCCCTGCCGAAGCAAAGAGGTCCACCTCTGGAGCACCCCACCTTGCCACCAGAGAGCAGAACACCGCCTGATCCAGACTCCATTCCCCCGGATGAACATCCCGACGACTCAGGAAATCTGCCTGAAGATTTAGTGAGCCCTTCAGATGGACTGCAGAAAGGGATAGCAGTGATTGCTCCGCCCATTGAAAGATCCGGGAGGACACTGACTTCAGGGCGCCTGAGCGTGTACTGCCCTGATGGCGGAGATGTGCCACTGTTGTGACATTTTCTGAATATACCAGGACGTGAGAGTCCCAGACGAGGTCCTGAGCCGCAAGGAGGGCTTCCCTGACTGCCCTGAGCTCCCGGTAGTTGGAGGATTGGGAGCTGACGAAAGGACTCCAGACCCCTTGAAATGGGGAGTTTGCCACCATTGCACCCCATCCTCGCAGGCTGGCATCTGTGGTCAGTGTAACCAGGGGTGCCTGCGTCCAGGCAACCCCCACCTGCAGGTTGGTGGGCCGCAGCCACCAGAGAAGGGATGAGGAGACGGGCCCCGAGAGGCGAACCCGTCTGTTTAGGGACGACGGGAGTCTGTCCCAATGTGCCAGGATATGATCCTGGAGACACCGAGAATGGGCCTGAGCCCACCTGACTGAGGGAATGCAGGACGTCATAGAACCCAGAGCTGACATAGCTGCTCGAAGCGTCGGGCGAGCCTGCCTGCGAAGCTTCGATATTTTGGCTAACAGAGCTACCCTGTGGCCCTCCGGGAGAAAAGATGCCTGTCGGTCGGAGTCCAGCAGTACTCCGAGAAACTGCCAAGTGGAGGAGGGGGTTAACTGTGATTTTTTGAGATTGGGAATCCATCCCAGGGACCGAAGGATTCCTAAAGACTTTTCCACATGGTTCCGGAGGGTTGGAGCAGATGGAGCCATGAGAAGAAAGTCGTCCAAATATGGAACCAGACAGATACCCTGCAATCTTATGAAGGCGACCACCTCTGCCATGATCTTCGAAAAGATCCTTGGAGCCGAGGAGATCCCGAAGGGAAGTACATTGAATTGGAAATGAAGCACCTCCTCCCCGTGAACCGCAAACCTGAGGTATTGCCTGTGACCCGGATGGACGGGCACATGGAAGTAGGCGTCTTTCAGATCTATAGAGGCCATCTGGTGGTGTAGACCTATCAGGGGGATAGCTGATTTTACTGACTCCATCTTGAACCGCCGGTACCTGACCTGACGGTTTAGACGTTTTAAATTGATTATTATGCGGACGTCGCCAGACGGCTTCTTGACAAGGAAGAGGCGAGAGTAGTGTCCTACCCCTTCTTCCCGACTCGGGACTGGAGAAACGACCCCCGAGTGCATTAGCTCTAGAATCTTTGCGTACAACAGAGCCTGTGAAACCTGCGACGCCAGAGCAGTGACTCGGAGACCCGGACGAGGGGGGGAGAGGAATTCTATTAGGAGACCTTCCGAGACGATCTTCAGAACCCATTGGCAAGTGGTTATGGACCGCCACTGGGGAAGAAACGCCGAGAGTCGTCCCCCCACCCGGGCCGAGTCACTGTTTGTCCTGCTGAGGACGTTGTTGATGGGGAGGGATGAGGATGTTTCTCCCTCTACCCTTAGGATAGCTCCACCTGCCTGCCTTCCCTTTCCCTCTGGGCTGGGAGGCCTGAGGCATCGAGGGACGAAAGGACCGCTTCCTGGTGGGTCTAGGATCAGGTAAGGCCTTACGATCGGTCGCCTTGTCCAGGATATCATCCAGGGCAGGCCCAAACACCAAATCCCCTTTAAACGGAAGGGAGCAAAGCCTCATTTTGGAGGTGGAGTCTCCACTCCAGGCCTTAAGCCAGAGGGCACGTCTGGCAGAGTTCGAAAGAACCGAGGTCCTGGCCGCCAGGCGGACAGATTCCACCGAGGTATCTGCCAAAAAACTGGTAGCCTTCCTAAGCAAGGGAAGGGATTCCAGCAATTCCTCCCTAGGGGTCCCTTGGGAAATATGAGCCTCCAACTGGTCTAACCACCTAATTAGGGACCTGGATACACAAGTGGAGGCAATGTTAGCCTGAATAGAAGAAGACGATGCCTCCCAGGATCGCTTTATTAGGCCTTCTACCTTCCTATCCATCTGATCCTTCAGTTGGGAAGTATCCTCAAAGGGAAGAGCCGTTTGTTTAGCTACCCTAGCCACCTGTACGTCTACTTTTGGGACCTCCCAATGTAATCCAGAAGGTTCTAGAGGAAACCGGCGTCTAGGGTCACTCCGTACCCGCCTCTCAGGAAATTCCCATTCCTGAGAGACAATATCCAGAATATTCGCATGAACTGGAAATCCTAATTGTTTGACTGTTTTCAGGCCAGCAAACATTTCATCCTGGATTGAGGGAAGAGACTGCACTTCCTCTAACCCCATAGTGCTCCTAACTGCCCCAATAAGATCCCCCAAATCTTCTGAGGGAAACAGAAAGGACTGGTCAGACCCCCCAGAGGGAAATCCTTCATCAGGACCCTCAGAGGTGGAATCAGCGTCTTCCTGATCAGACGGGGCCGACTGGAGTTTCCTCTTCTTTGGAGAAGAGGGTCCAGGAGCAGGGCCGGGAGCAGGGCCAGGAGCCGGGCCAGGAGCAGGGCCAGGAGCAGGGCCAGGAGCAGGGAGGGAGGCCAGTGAAGCCCTAATCTCCTGTTTCATCATGGACCGCAACTCGTCTATCAGGGACGGTTGTTCGGCCCTAATAATCTGGTCCGTACATTGTTGGCAAAGCTTTTTGTCCCATACTGCAGGGAGCTTCTTCATACAGACAGGACATTTTTTAATTTTTTCAAATCTGTCAGGTCTATCCGGCTTATCGGACTAGTCAGCCTTCTCTGACTTCTCAGACTTCTCTGACTTTTCATTTCTGTCAGTTTTCTTAGTGGCCTTGTCCTCCTAGAAAACACAGACCAGAGAGCCATAAATCATCTGCCTGAGACCTATGTCTGAGGGACCATCCCCCTCCATACTTACAGTAGCAGGGGGCACACTGGGCTCTGCAGATGCAGCTGCAGCGGAAGACATGACAGGGAGCACGGTTGCTTACCATGATCTGACGTCTTCACGGCAGCCCTTATGCAAAAGGGCCTGCCCCCCCAGTGACGGCTAACGTTCCCCGCCTCCCGCATCAGGTCCTGGACAGGCCGTGTCAGCGTCGGCGTGTCCTCCACGCTGCCTCCGCAAACCGGAAGCGCTCAACCGGAAGTTCGCAAGACCGGAAGTCCCGCCCCCGGGAGCACTTCCGGATCGCTCCGGCAGCGTGCATGCAGGAAGCGGCCGGCGGCTCAGGGAGGACGCCGGCCGGGGAGCTCAACAGCTTGCATCACCCCAGAGGGGGTTCCGGAAGGCTGGAGCAGCGGTCCCCCACAGCGTGAGGGAACAGCAAGGGAGGAGCGGTGAAGGCCCGACCGATGCTGTCCGGCTTAAGGTAACAGGGGAAGAAGAAAAAAAAAAAAAAATATTATACTGTAGTTCGCCGGCCACCACAGCATAGGAGAAAAATAAAAACCTCTCCATGCCCCATGGGGACAGGAAAGACACTGACTGTGGGAGGTGGGAGGGTCCTTTTAAACCTCTTGAACTTCCTGTCCCAATTAGGGCGTGGAGAGACAACCTCCTATGCTGTCGTGGAAGGGACTAGAGAAAATGGAAGTGTTTAACATCGTGTTTTTATCAATTAACAAAATGCGAATTGAATGAATAAAAGAGAAATCTAATAAAATCAATTATTTGATGTGACCAACTTGCAATCAAAGCATTCATTCTTCTAGGCATACAGTCTTTGAATGAACTTGGTAGGGAGGTTGCTCCAAACATGGAGATCTAACCACATATGTGGATGTAGGCTTGTGCAAACTAGTTTCTAATATACTTGCATTAATTCCCCATCCTTCCCTGACTACACTAACTGTGATTGTATTTCCCCCCCCCCCACTTCCTCCATGATGACGCTTCTTTTGAGTATCCCAGTGAATGTTGGAATGTTCAAAAGAAGAGAGAGTCAACCCTGCAAGTGACGTCACTGGTCTCTGCCCGCCATGTGCCAGTGCACGCTGACCATGTGCGCTTCCCAGTTACCTGCTCATTACTACTGATCTGAGCTGGCAACAAAGAGGGCACTGCCATTGTGCACATAGACTAGCCGACACCCTGAAATGAGGACAGTGGGGTTCTCAGAAAGCATCAGAGAGGAAGGGAAGTGGGGGGGAAAAAAATATACAAAAAGCAGTTAGATAATGTAGTTAGGGAAGGATAGGAAATTTGAAATGGAAGTATATTAAAATTTAGTTTAGATTACGGTACTAAATGGATACGGATGAAAGTTACTTTGGACTTCAGACTACCCCTTTAATGAGTTTGGCAATATTGTTTGCGGTCATTGTCCTGCTGCAGAATGAATTCTGAGCCAAAGATAAGTCCCTAATGGCATTTTCATGATGGATAACCATCTGCCTGTATGTCTCAATATTGAGGACACCATCGTGATCAAATTCCTAAAGGTACCGTCACACATAACGAGATCGCTAGCGAGATTGCAGCTGAGTCACGGTTTCTGTGACGCAGTAGCGATCCCGTTAACGATCTTGTTATGTGACACCTACCAGCGATCAGGCCCCTGCTGTGAGATCTCTAGTCGTTGCAGAATGGTCCAGGCCATTTTCTTCAAAGGCGATGTCCTGCTGGGCAGGACACATCGCTGTGTTTGACACTGTGTGACAGGGTCACAGTGACTGCTGAGATCGTTATACAGGTCACTACTGCGACCTGTATTGTCCTGCATCGCCGGTAAGATCTGACTGTGTGACATCTCACCTGCGACCTCCCAGCGACTTACCTGCGATCCTCATCAGGTCGCATCGTTTTGGGGATCGCTGGTAAGTCGTTGTGTGTGACTAGGCCTTTACTCTTACTTCTTGAAATTCAGCTCTAAATTGAAGATTTTGGCTGCACTTCCTCTATGAAGACCACTTGTGGCCAGACATTTCCAAAATGTGGTGTAGCTGGAACCCTCTGGTTACTGTCAGTTCTGAGTTGATGGCACTGCTGTACATAGGAAGTGAGCGTCTCGCCGCAGCTCTCCCATCTTGATTACTTGTATGTCTGAAAGTGGGTACAGTGAATCTGCCGCTAATTGGGCAAAGGTCTTGTGTGACTTAACAAGCTCACATGAGCCGTGGGATAGCCCAACACCACTGGAGCGGCACTGGCAGGGATGGTAGAATAAGCTTTTTATTTTAAGAGCGACAAGTGCGGGGAATAAGAAGGGGTTGACCTAATAGTGGACAACCTCGTTAAGAAATATGTTCACAGTAAAGAAGGAAGTGATGATATGGGCCCCACAGAGCCCGAATCTCAACTTCATCTAGGGACTGGGATGACAAGAATCAACAGATTTGCAGAAACCTACATTTACAGATGTGTTGATAGTTCTCCAAGATGTCTGGAACCAACCTCTTTACTGAGTTTCTTCAAAAAAAAAAAAAAATGCGTTCAAAAGGCACCTAAAACAAAAGGATGCTTTTACGCAAATTTGAGCGAAAAGAAAAAAAAAAAAAAGGCTGGTCACACAATATTTTATTTAGATTTTTAATTTACTTACTTTGCAATAGACCAATTGATACAAAAACACACATTTTTGACAGCCTTCTTTTTTTCCCCTCATCTGCCTAAAACATTTGTATAGATTCTATGTGAGAGGATATACATCACATATGTAATACACAGACACACCCTTGAAAATGTATTCATTTGTTTGCATGGGTTTCCTCCGGGTACTCTGGTATAGATCAGCAGACATGTGCAGGGATTACTGCGGCTCACCAACGGAAACCCTGGACGTTCATATATGTACAAGGTTATGAAGGAGTTAATGCAGTGCTTGAAAATAATGGAAGGCACATAAAACACTGAGCAAAATGTATCCATTTTCACATTTGTTGCCAGAGGTTTAACAGTTATAAAAGTTGGGTAATGATTACTTTACATTTTTTCAAAGTGTTGAATCTTCAGTGTTGTCCCATGAAAAGATAGAATAAAAGATTTAAAAAAAAAAAAAAGTGTGAGGAGTGTATTGTTTTCTGTGATATTCTGTATAACTAAGAAGCCATAGGCTACACTCCTGGATGTGCAGTTATGAATGCAGCACAATCAAATCCTTTCCTTTACATTTGTTTTCCATTACATCATACAATTTGCTGCTTCTGAAGAATGTTAGGCTAAGTTCACATTTCCGCTAAAATCTATCAGTCACAATCCGCTGCTCTTGTAAACAACGGAATCCGTTTAGCGGATTCCGCTGCTCCCATAGACTTGTATGAGCAGCGGATTGTGACTGATGATGCTGCGTTGCACCCTCCGCCCGACTGATCAGTCGTGGAACGACTGACCGCCGGGCGGGGGGGAACGCAGCATGTAACGTTTTTTGAGCAGCGCGATCCGTCGGATTTCGCTGCGCATGCTCTCTGGCTCCCTGCACACGTCACCAGCTTTGGTTGGTTACCCGATATTTACCCTGGTTACGGTGCAAGGAGCCAGCACTAAGCGGTGTAGGCCCATAACCAAGGTAAATATCGGGTAACCAAGGTAAACATCGGGTGCTTTGCTGTTACCCGATATTTAGGCTGGTTACGTGTGCAGGGAGGCCGACACTTCCCCGCTCGGCCCCGCCCCCTCCCGCACTCCGCACATGTATGTACACACACACACACACACACACACACACACACACCTGTCCCCAGCCATGCAGACAAGCACTGCCACTGACACCCTCGTCTGGCCCCGCCCCCCGCTCGGCTCCGCCCCCTCCCGCACTTTGCATGTGCACACACACACATACATACATACATATATGCACATACACACACTCACTCACACATACACTCACCTGTCCCCAGCCATGCAGACCGCAGCACTTCCACTGACATCCTCAGCGCCTGGCCCCGCCCCCCGCTCGGCTCCGCCCCCTCCCGCATTCAGCATGTGTGTATACACACTCTCACACTCACCTGTCCTGCAGTCCCTGCGGCACTGACGTCCTCAGTGCCACGGCCCCGCTCGGCTCCCCCCCTCCCCCCCGAACTCCGCCCCCCGCACACAACGGAATCCGACAAAGAATTCTGTTCTTTGTCATCCGTTGTACAGCGTTGAACAGCGCATCAGTCACATGCGTCAAGCGACGCATGTGACTGATACAAAACAACGGAAATGTGAACTTAGCCTTATATGGGAGCTTTTGTAGAAAAGAGGATAAATAGCTTTAATGGAAGAAACTGAGTCGGAGAAATGATCGTAGATCTTGACTCGATAAATGGGAAAAATTGCAAAAGATAAAAACATTGAAAAAAAAAATCAATCATAGTAATATAAGATTTGAACAAAGGAGGATCCATAGTCTTGCTTAATAGAGGACTTTATGAAGAAAAGAAAACAAAAATGGAATGATTCAGGACACATAGGTTTACTGGAAACTGAATTCTAATCCAGAGGATGGAAATAAAGAAGAAACTGATAACTCTAAACATAACGATTTTTTAAATCCTTCCTCTCCCAAATCTCCTCTATTCCATGCACTGCCCAAAATTCATAAGGAGGTATTTCCTCCACCATTCAGACCCATAGGGATTGACTCCTTATTGGAAAATTTGGGCAAATGGGTAGATGAAAGATTATAGCCTATGGTACATCGATCGCTTAGTAATATCAGGGACAGTAAACATTTTAAATATTCCATAATTAGACAAAAAGACTCCCAAAATGCAGTATTTTAAATTTTATGGGCAATATAACATGGTCCGAGAAATATACATGGCTCATGTGTGACATTAATACGCTTTATTCATCAATACCGCATGATTTGGCCATTACCGCTTTAACTGACTAGCTTTATAGATATTCTATTCAAAAGACTTGCAGGAATACATTGTTTGGGTCATTTGTTTCTGCAGTGTCAAGGGTGCTCTATGGGAGCCAGATTTTTTTCCCTTCTTTATTGAATATATTTATCAATTGGGTGGAGAAAAAAAAAAAAATATACATATATAATGACGGTATTCCTTTTCTATTGGACTTATTCTGGTATGGGCGCTACATAGATGATATTCTCTTTTTTATGCTACTAGCAACCATCCTAGACACACTGTGAATACATTAAAGGGAAATGATGTATCACCGCAGACACGTATAAGAAACAATGGGCTATAGATTCTTGTTTAATCAATAGAGGTTATTCTACAAATGTACTTTTATGAGCAAAAACCATAGACACTAAAAACTAGGCAACAATATCTTGCACAGAGTGTCAATAATGAAACAAAATAAAATCATAATGTTCTCCACACAATATAATCAAGATCATTATCGGGTAGTAAAAATTATAAAGAAAATATTTGCCAATTCTCAAATCTGATATTTTGACTGTAAATGGACTGTAGATATGTTCCCAAAACCAAAAGACTGGTCTCTATTGGTAATCTTTTGTCACCGAGTAACCATAGTAACAAATGCTATAATACATTCCGAAAACTAGTTATCCATTACGGGATGATATCAGTGCAGTCAGAAACAGTGTGGTTTATGCTAATATATGTTGAATACAAAGAATTGTTTCTCATGCACAACCAAAAAGGAACATGCTATTAAATCTTAACTGCAGGAGCAACTATATGGTTTGTCACCACATGTACCCATTGTGAAAAACAGTATGTTGAATGCATTACATGTCCCTTAAGGATGCGTGTAGCAGAAAGAGTAATATAATAAATTATATATATATATATATATATATATATATATATATATATATATATATATATATATATATATATATATATATATATATATATATATATATATATATATATATATATATATATATATATATATATATATATATATATATATATTATATACACACATACATATACCCAAAATAAGACAACCAGAAGTCTTTCTTGGCGGTACCCAACATTTTCTAAATACACAAAGGGGATGTCAGCCCATTAGCGTTCTTGCTATGGAAAGGATCTTTCCACCCAAAATGGGAGGTGATCAGTTGCGGTACATAAAAGAGAGAGGCCACGTGGATTTTAATATTTGATTTTAGGATACTGAAAGGAATAAATATTAAAAAAAAAAACAAAACAGATTTGATCAGTATTTATTACGAAACTTTCATTTTTTCCTCTCTGTATATGTAAATAATGGTAAATGATGTCATTTCCTCTGTCTTGTTATAAAATGGGGTATTTGTATAATGGAATCATGCCATGACGAACTGTTAAAAATCAAAACGAGTAGAATGTTGGGGATTCCCGTTATGCTGCTATTTTAACCTTTGGATTTTAATACAATTTAAGAAGATTTTTTTTTTGTTTTAACGGCATGCCAAGAGAACTTTGTGCTGGAATATACTTACCTTATTTCACCAGCTGTACCCTCACGGCTAGCCCAAGAATACTGACATGTAAACTGTCACTGGGCAGCTGCTTGTCAGAACCTGCACCACACCTCCTATTGAAGGGAATGGCTGCAGTATAATATAATAATATATTTATTTATATAGCGCTGTTCATTCCACAGCGCTTTACATACAATGGCAACACTGTCCCCATTGGGGCTCACAATCTAGGTTCCCTATGAGTATGTTTTTGGAGTGTGGGAGGAAACCAGAGTACCCAGAGGAAACCCACGCAAACACAGGGAAAACATGCAAACTCCTTGCAGATGGTGTCCTTGGTAGGATTTGAACCCAGGACCCCAGCGCTGCAGGGCTGCAGTGCTAACCACTGAGCCACTGTGTATCCAACAAGTGTGGTGCCAAGTGTCAGACCTGGTTTTCCATTGTTAAAGTGGCATTGTGAACTCTGCTCACATACTGAAATGACTTTAGCTGATGACATCTGCTAAATGCATTGCTTGGCATATCGGAGCCACATTTCACAAGCAATGTGTGAACACAGCCTAAAATGGGTGTTCTAGTCTACAAAAACTATTACCTAGCCACTGGATCAGGAGATTGTTGGTGGTCTCAAGAATAGGAGCCACCCGGTTCTAAGAATGATCACCTTTATTAGGCAATATACATAAAGGCCTGACGTAGGTGCACAGTTTGGAAAATCAATAAATGTAACAATTGGTTTCAGACATGAGAATGTTTTTACAGGACAGGATTATAAATGGTGCACATCACTATGCCAAATTTCTGGCACATCACAAGTTCCAGTGTGCAGGAACCAAGCTGTGTAGATAAGCTAAAAGTGTAAAAGAACAAAGGTGGCACACATGAGGGATTGTTATTGCTGAGGCAGTGAGAGGGATTGTTTATAGGGGGTGAGCGCACCAGTGCACGGCAGCCAAGGAATGAATGACATGATTAACTATGAACATACAGGCATAGCGAGGAGGGGGTACACCTAAATGTAAAGATCTAGTTAGACCACTCCACCATCATGGAGACTTAGTACTATGTACCTACCGTGTGTATGGGTAAGGTCTAGGACAGTTTTATCTTCTGCAACAAAAAAAAAAAATTGAGAGTGATAATTGAAGACGAGCAATGACAATCAGGGTGACAGCACCTCGGCAGCCATTTATGAAGATTTCTACAATGTGACAAGCGTTGTGTGAATAATAAAGGGTGCCTTGCACTCAGGTACTTTCATGTTTTCACATGACTGGTGACTACAGCGAGGAAGACTAACCGCGCCACACCTCGCCGCACTTTGCTTCTATTGTCATCACCAGCTGGGATTCTTACTAAGTGGATCAAAGCTGTAAAGACACTGCTATTATTATTACTAGCGTCTAAAAATGGATAAAATACATTATCTTGTCATGTGCACTGACATTCATTACAGTGAAGGAGTATATACACTAAATGGGAAACTGAGCTACCAGATTAAAAGCAGCTTGGATTTACAGGACATAGGATCCAGTTGTGGGGCAAATCATTGACAAGTGGAGGAACCTTACATGTACTGGTGGGAAAAGTGAAGTTTCACCCACATAATGTAATAGTCGCTACTGCGCGGTGTGCAGTTATAGGGACTGTCACTTTACTACTTCTAGGGCAGAGGGTCTGTGATATGTAAAACAAAACCTATGGTGTACTGCCCCTAGCAGTCTCTGCTCCTGCCTCCATCTCTGTTGATCAGGACAGAAAGGACGCCATGGAGGCAGCACTGAAGCCAATCACTCTGCCCAGCTCATGTAGGCAATGAGTCTCTGAGCTAACTGATTGTCTGCAGAGCTGTTGACGAGTCGTCTCTGCTGCAGACAATCAACGTACAGGACAAAGGCGGAGAAATTACAAAAGGACCCATGGAGGGCACAGAAAGCTCAAATTGTTATTTGACATATGCCTAATATGTAACATTTTTTAGACCAAAGTGGACAACCAGGGAACCAACCACCAGGATTTTGCTATATAAAGTAAAAGCCATGCCATGCTTGCACTAAGACGCTGAATCGAGGCATACCTGTTATAGAAAGATCCGATGCTTGGTTGATGAAATATCTGTAATTTCCAGAAATACACTACACTTTGATTGACGTGTGCATCGGGGGCAGGCCTTTGTTGGTCCGGTCCTCTTCATATATTCCACCTCCTGCGTCTTATATTGCATGGACGCTTTTCTTCATTTAAATATTGCGCCACGCTGCTATTGCTGCTGTTGGCGGAGCATGCGCATTGCCATAGTAATCATGTCTTCATTAACATGGCACTGGAGTACGCTTGTGCCGCCAACAGCAGCAATAGCAGTTGGTGGCACAATATGAAGAAAAGAGGGCCTGCAATACTAGAAACAGGAGGAGGAAGATGAGCCAAAGACCCAACCACGATGCACACGTCAAAGTGCAGTGCATTTCTGGAACTTTGATAACAGATAATTCAGCAACCAAGCATCAGATCTTTCAACAAGAGGTATGCTTGGATACAGCATCCTAATGCCAGTATGGCACTGCCTTTACTTCATATAGCAAAACCCTTTAAATCACTATTGTATTATCACTTGTTGCCTACTATGGGTTAGTTGCGCAATCACTATTTGAAATTATTAGGTTTTATTAACTCATATACAACCCATTGCTCAAAGTATGAGTACATGGACTAGTATAGTGGAATGTCAGGGCTCACACAGACCATATTTTTGGTCTATGTGTGATCCGACATAACATCGGATCAAATTTAGACCAATATTATTCTATGTAGCAGAGCACACGTCCAATACTTACATCAGGCCGCGCTGGTCTGTCAACGTGCTCAAGTTGGATCGGATTATCAGATCATACTTAGCCATGCAAGCCAACAGGTCCATTGAAAACATGGGACTGCACTTGGGTGACTTTTGAGTGCAGTCCACTTTTCACAGACTGACAGAATGGAGACGATAGATAAACTTTTTTTTTTTCTCCATCTCCTCCTGACCTGAAAGAATCGTATCATACTATGCGCACACTCTGATCAAACTTTGATTGGAGTCTGATTCACATAATCAGCCTGATTCTCTCTGATGAGTGAATATACAGCCATCTGACCATAGTCTTAAGGTGACTTTTCACCTAACGATCAGTGCTACTAAATGACAGCCATTGTTTGCCGATAGTCCGACAGAGCGTCAAAATGTACACGTAACCTGTAATAGATTGGCAGCCGATGTGCAGTGACCTATATTCTAGGCAGCGCAGGTCTTGATTGCCCAGGACAATGTGCAGCCAAGAACGATGATCTTTTGTGCAGGGCTGTGGAGTCGGTAAGCCAAACCTTCGACTCAGACTCCTCAATTTCCCTTGCACCAACTCCGACATATATTGCTTATAGTTAAGTGAAAAATGTATTGTAGTGAAATGTGAATAATATAATATAATATAATATAATATAATATATATATATATATATATATATATATATTATATATATAGTGAGGTAGCGACCACCAATGTGGTAAATGGTCGCTATATGTCACAGTGGAAAAGGTACCTGCGATATCTAAACGGAAGAGGTTGCTATGGGACTTGTAGTCCACAAAGGCTTCTTGCTGCATATAAGGGTCAGGTTCCCTTTAATAATCCCAGGGTGCTGTGCAGGGCTGAGAATCACAGACCTCCACCTGTGGGTGTGGCCAGCTTGATTTAGGAGACTGGCAGTGTGTGCTCGAGAGAGTGAGAGCAGAGCTGAGAGCTCTGGATGGAGCAACCTGTGTGGAGGCTGAGCACAGGGCTCTGATATTAAGTCTGAGTCGAGACTGAGGTGAGTGCAGCCAGACCAGGGCTGTAAGGCCGAACCTCTCCTGGAGGAGACACAGACCCAGTGGTCTGAAGAGGGCCCTGGGGCAGAGAAGGAACCTCAGCTAGAGGTGTCTGCTACCAGGTGCCAGAGAGTGGGGAAGTGGTTAAACTTCCACTATGAACTTGTAATAGAGTCTGCTCTGTAAGCTGCAGAGCAGGAAGCCTGGAAAAGCTCCAGGCCTGCGTGGAGCGATTATATGTCTGTGGACCCTCCTGGAACAGCCGAACGGGGCATCGTAAGACCGTCTCCTACGGCAAGGGGTGCCTGTGTGACGGGGACCCATATGGACGGTGTATACCCCGGCTGTGTTCCGGGTGATTTTACCTGTACAGCGAGGACAATAAAGCTGTTTGGATCGGACTATTTGAGTCACTGTGTCATTGTAGTCCTGGGGGACCCCCACCCCGCTACATTATATACAGTGCCTACAAGTAGTATTCAACCCCCTGCAGATTTAGCAGGTTTACACATTCGGAATTAACTTGGCATTGTGACATTTGGACTGAAGTGTGAAATGCACTGCAGCAAAAAGAATGTTATTTCTTTTTTTTATTTATTTTTTTTTAAATTGTGAAAAGTTTATTCAGAGGGTCATTTATTATTCAACCCCTCAAACCACAAGAATTCTGTTTGGTTCCCATAAAGTATTAAGAAGTATTTCAGGCACAAAGAACAATGAGCTTCACATGTTTGGATTAATTATCTCTTTTTCCAGCCTTTTCTGACTAATTAAGACCCTCCCCAAACTTGTGAACAGCACTCATACTTGGTCAACATGGGAAAGACAAAACCGCATTCCAAAGGCCCTCAAAGACAAGATCGTGGAGGGTCACAAGGCTGGCAAGGGGTACTAAACCCTTTCCAAGGAGTTGGGCCTACCTGTCTCCACTGTTGGGAGCATCATCCGGAAGTGGAAGGCTTATGGAACTACTGTTAGCCTTCCACAGCCTGGACAGCCTTTGAAAGTTTCCACCCGTGCCGAGGCCAGGCTTGTCCGAAGAGTCAAGGCTAACCCAAGGACAACAAGGAAGGAGCTCCAGGAAGATCTCATGGCAGTGGGGATATTGGTTTCAGTCAATACCATAAGTAACGTACTCCACCGCAATGGTCTCCGTTCCAGACGAGCCTGTAAGGTACCTTTACTTTCAAAGCGTCATGTCAAGGCTCGTCTACAGTTTGCTCATGATCACTTGGAGGACTCTGAGACAGACTGGTTCAAGGTTCTCTGGTCTGATGAGACCAAGATCGAGATCTTTGGTGCCAACCACACACGTGACGTTTGGAGATTGGATGGCACTGCATACGACCCCAAGAATACCATCCCTACAGTCAAGCATGGTCGTGGCAGCATCATGCTGTGGGGCTGTTTGAGAGAGAGAGAGAGAGAGAGAGAGAGAGAGAGAGAGAGAGAGAGAGAGAGAGAGAGAATATCGGGTAACTAACCAAAGCGCATTGCTTGGTTACCCGATGTTTATCCTGGTTACGGGGGCAGGGAGCCAGAGAGCGCATGCGCAGCGAAATCCTACGGATCACGCTGCTCAAAAAACGTTACATGCTGCGTTGCTCCCGCCCGGCGGTCAGTTAAAAAACAACTGACCGCAACGCAGCGGATGCAACGCAGCATCATCAGTCACAATCCGTCACTAATAGAAGCCTATGGGGAAAAACAGGATTCCTGCAAAATATTTTGCAGGATACCGTAATTCCTCAAGGCTACGGATTGTGACTGATGCAAAACGCCTTAAATGCCTTAAGCTAGGTTCACACTTCCGTTGTTTTAAATCCGTCAGGTCCGTCAGCGACGGATCAGTTTTTTAGTTGTCAACTGATGCAACGGATGTGTTTTTCACAGGATTCCTTTCATAGGAATCCTGTGAAAAAACTGATCTGTTGCATCCGCTATGCGTCCGTTTTTTGACGGATCAGTCATGATCCGTTTGTGTTTGGGACAGCCCAGTGGGTATGCCAAACATGCTGGGCATGCTCAGTAGAGCATGACTGAATCCAGCGCTGTATTCTTTTGTAAGACGGATTACGACGGAATCCAGCACCATAGACATACATTACAAGCTTGACGGACTGCGGCGGATTCCTGCGCGGTGCGTCAATTTTGACGGCCAGAAAAACGTTACATTCTGCGTTGCTCCCGCCCGGTCAGTCAAAAAACGTCTGACCGCGACACAGCGGATGCAACACAAGGTCATCAGTCACAATCCGTCACTAATAGAAGTCTATGGGGAAAAACTGGATTCCTACAAAATATTTTGCAAGATACCGTAATTCCTCAAGGCGACGGATTTTGACTGATGCAAAACAACGAAAGTGTGAACCTAGCCTTAGTTACTTCCAAAGGATACCTATTCCATGATTGTCCAAAGCTCCACTGTGTGGAAATCAGTGTGTTCTCTAAATTATCCAAACTGTCACTGGGCTGTTGGCGGCGTGTCACCGCTCATCACAGCCAGGCTGTGACGCTGGGCTGTGACGAGTGGGGAAACGCCACCCACAGTCCAGTGACTCACGGAGACTGGGGCCGGACTCTGTGATGTCAGGTGAATAGGAAGTTGACGTGACATCACCAGATCCCAGATGGCACGGAGCCCGGGGGTCAGGCGATGGGGAAGAGCGGTCCCAATAGTGCCTCTCACAGGCACTATTGACAACACAAGGAATTTGATAGAAACCTTGTTTCTCAACATTATATCGTTGTGATCAATAATGAATATGGGTGAACCACCCCTTTAATGTTGACACAAGGTGCACATCTGAATATTGTCTAATCTGCAGCTAATGCAAAACACTCCAGAATTTCAGCCCAAAAATCTAATCAAAAAATCTGCAGAGTAGTCACCACCTGGGAACATCGTCTGAGGGAACGCTGCACCCTTCATTCTGAATGACGTGCTTAGATCTTGATTGTACCCCAATGTGAGGTAATCGGAGTACAGCGGGGGTACGAGGAGTGTGACATGAAGAGACATGGGAATTGGGCACAATGCATACACTACAGCTAATTTGACGCATATAATAGCCCATTTGGCGCGCACACACACAACCACTATAGCACATTTGCTACGTGTATAAACACACTATAGCACATTTGGAGCACACATACACACATTATGGCACATTGTGTTTGTGCGCACACTATATAGCACACACTAGAATGGCAGAAGTGACAGCAGCGGTCCCATGACACAATGGACATGGGCCACACATACACGGCGCACAGTATCACACTTGACATGGGCACACACACAAACAAGCTATAGCACACATGGCACACACTATAACACAATCACACTGGGAGGGGGGCGCACACACTATAGCACGCTTGGAGCACACTATAATACAATGACACTTGGGGGGCACACACTAACACAATCACACTGGGGGGGCGCACACACTATAGCACACTTGGCACGCACTAACACAATCACACTTGGGGGGCGCACACACTATAGCACGCTTGGCGCACACTAACACAATGACACTGGGGGGGGCGCGCGCACACACACTATAGCACGCTTGGCACACACTATAACACAATCACACTGGGGGGGGCACACACACACTATAGCACGCTTGGCACACACTATAACACAATCACACTTGGGGGGGCGCACACACACTATAGCACATTTGGCGCACACTAACACAATCACACTTGGGGGGGCGCACACACACTATAGCACATTTGGCGCACACTAACACAATCACACTTGGGGGGGGCGCACACACACTATAGCACGCTTGGCGCACACTATAACAATGACACTGGGGGGGGCGCACACACACACTAGCACGCTTGGCACACACTATAACACAATGACACTGGGGGGGCACGCACACACACACACACTATAGCACGCTTGGCACACACTATAGCACAATCACACTGGGGGGGACGCACACACTATAGCACACTTGGCGCACACTATAGCACAATCACACTTGGGGGGCGCACACACACAATATAGCACACTTGGCACACACTATAGCACAATCACACTTGGGGGGGCGCGCACACACTATAACACACTAGAAGGGCAGACGTGACTTTGCAGTGGTCCTATGACACAGCGATGTGCGCCCCTCTCAGTGATATATACTGGGAGACAGGAGCACCCAAAATATGTTCTCTAATATTTCCCTGTTTACTTTTATCACGTGATCACAAGGAAACTGTAATAAAAGTATAAAAACCCTGCAAAACTTGCACCCAGCCCACGTGATGTGTACACAGCGCAGAGATCAGGAAGTGCTGCTGAGAACTCCAGCTTCCCAGCGCTCACCAGGCACGTCCATTACCAGACGCGTCAGTTCTGTACCTTGTTCTGGCCGCTGTCCTCTGCCGCCACGGAGGCCATGCCGGTGCTGAGCTCAGGGTCTCCGGGAGAAGCCGCTAACTGCTGGGACCGCGCTCCCGTACTCACAGGCACTGGCGCTCACCGGCAACACAGCACTCAGGCCCCGCCTACACCGCCTCTCGCCTGTGTAACCACGCCTACTAGAGGACACCATACCGCCCTCCGTAATAGCCACGCCCCTGTAGGACGTCTGTCAGGCGCTTATTCCGTGAGAGGGCGGAGAGCTAGTATTTTCTGGGAAAACTTTCGTAGCCCCGTGCTCGCGCCCCTTCTGAGGAATTTGGGGCTTGTGTTTCACAGTGTTTTTCATTAGAGCTGCCCTCACTAATTCTTCAAAATACCCTACGCCAGTCCTACCGAGCTCCCCGCGTCTGATCCACAGAGCTCCTTTCGCCGGTCCTACCAAGCCCCCCTCACCAGTCCTACCAAGCCCCCCTCACCAGTCCTACCAAGCCCCCCTCACCAGTCCTACCAAACTCCTGTCACCAGTCCTACCAAGCCCCCCTCACCAGTCCTACCAAGCCCCCCTCACCAGTCCTACCAAACTCCTGTCACCAGTCCTACCAAGCCCCCCTCACCAGTCCTACCAAGCCCCCCTCACCAGTCCTACCAAGCCCCCCTCACCAGTCCTACCAAGCTCCTGTCACCAGTCCTACCAAGCCCCCCTCACCAGTCCTACCAAGCCCCCCTCACCAGTCCTACCAAGCTCCCCTCACCAGTCCTACCAAGCTCCTGTCACCAGTCCTACCAAGCCCCCCTCACCAGTCCTACCAAGCTCCTGTCACCAGTCCTACCAAGCTCCTCTCACCAGTCCTACCAAGCTCCTCTCACCAGTCCTACCAAGCCCCCCTCACCAGTCCTACCAAGCCCCCCTCACCAGTCCTACCAAGCTCCCCTCACCAGTCCTACCAAGCTCCCCTCACCAGTCCTAGCAAGCTCCTCTCACCAGTCCTACCAAGCTCCTCTCACCAGTCCTACCAAGCTCCTCTCACCAGTCCTACCAAGCTCCCCTCACCAGTCCTACCAAGCTCCTCTCACCAGTCCTACCAAGCCCCCCTCACCAGTCCTACCAAGCCCCCCTCACCAGTCCTACCAAGCTCCCCTCACCAGTCCTACCAAGCTCCTCTCGCCAGTCCTACCAAGCTCCTCTCACCAGTCCTACCAAGCCCCCCTCACCAGTCCTACCAAGCTCCCCTCACCAGTCCTACCAAGCTCCCCTCGCCAGTCCTACCAAGCTCCTCTCGCCAGTCCTACCAAGCTCCTCTCACCAGTCCTACCAAGCTCCTCTCACCAGTCCTACCAAGCTCCTCTCACCAGTCCTACCAAGCCCCCCTCACCAGTCCTACCAAGCTCCCCTCACCAGTCCTACCAAGCTCCTCTCACCAGTCCTACCAAGCTCCCCTCACCAGTCCTACCAAGCCCCCCTCACCAGTCCTACCAAGCTCCCCTCACCAGTCCTACCAAGCTCCTCTCGCCAGTCCTACCAAGCTCCTCTCACCAGTCCTACCAAGCTCCCCTCACCAGTCCTACCAAGCTCCCCTCACCAGTCCTACCAAGCTCCCCTCACCAGTCCTACCAAGCTCCCCTCACTGGTTCTACATATCTCACCCCATCTGTTCTACAGAGCTTCCCCTGCTGGTTCCACCAAGCTCCTCACACCAGTCCTACCAAGCTCCTCTCACCAGTCCAACCAAGCTCCTCACACCAGTCCTTCCGAGCTCCCCCCACTTGTTTAGCTCTCCACACTAGTTTACAAGAGCTCCCCTCCCTGGTCTTACAGAGCTCCCCCACCGGTCTTACAGAGCTCCCCCACGGGTCTTACAGAGTTCCCCCACGGGTCTTACAGAGCTCCCCACCTGTCTTACAGAGCTTCCCCCACCAGTGCTACAGTCCGAACTAAAGCCTGGAGCCTCACACCTATGTTAGCCCTAGCCCCTCTGTAGTAATGTACAATACACAGATAATATGCAGAAAAAAACAATCAGAGGAGAACAAACTCCCAAATCCAGCTCACCGCATGCCTGTGGAAGTCCTTATAATGGTGCACGGAGATTCTTGAGTCAAGAGAGGTAACCATAAAGATTCAAAGGTCCAGCAGCACATCCATAAAAAATGATGAATTCATTTATTCCATATATAAAATACTCCGATTTACTCCCACACTTCAAAAACATACTGATAGGAAATTTAGATTGTGAGCCCCAATGGGGACAGTGTTGGCATTATATGTAAAGCGCTATGGAATTAATAGTGCTATATAAATGAATAAATATTATTATTATTATATTATTAAATATCACCAGCACCGAGTAATAGGAAGTGAAGCTATCTAAAGACAAGGGAAGTACTAATGAATAGCAGCTGACAAGCTGAGATAATACGGAAAAAGGGAAATGGATGAAAACCAAGCAGAAATAATAGGTCTAGTAGCAGTTTTCGGAGCCAAACGCTGTGACCTTCTATAGCCGATCACCACAGGACCACACCCATGACACCTGGCTAGATTGGGCAGGTAGGCTGTCACTCACACTACTGATAGCCCATTATATCCCTGCCCCTGATTGGGCAGCTGAGCTGTCAGTAACAATACTGACAGCCCTGCATGCCCCTGACTCTATAGGACGGCTGAGCTGTCACTCATTGCGTCCCTAGGACACCGTTAGTGGTGAAATAGTGACAGTACCCCATCTTTTAGGGCGACCGCATGACCCCCAGGTTTCCAAGAAAATCTACAATGGAAGGCTATGACCAACCGATTTGCCTTCACAGATCGTGCGCCGGAACCTAGGATCTCTCCTCAGTTTGGTATCCCTTCCAATGGATAAAATATTGGAGGCAATTTTGGATCGTCTGAGAATTCACAATCAAACTGTACCATATACTTCAAACCTCCATTGGTACATACATGGATGAGGGAGATAATATTGAAGGAACAAACTCCTTTAATAGGGATCCGTAGAAGATGTAAGAAACATGAAGAGACGTAGGAAGTTTCAATCTAAAAGCCACCTAATTGACTACTTCCAGAATCTCATATGGGCCAGTAAATTTTGGACCCAACTTCGCTGATGGTACCTTAATTTTAATATTTTAAGATGACAACCAAACCTCATTGCCTACTTTAAAGACAGGACCCCCCCTCCCCGACCCAGAACGTTTTCCATTGGCCTTTCATTTCTGGTGAATCTGAGTGGCCCAAATGTTCTTTTGAACCTCTCTCTAGACATCCTCGAGTTTCTGTATGGCAAACTCCACCCCAGGACAATCAAAACTTATCCTAGAGAATTCCCCAAAATGGGGATGAAAACCGGAAGACCATAATTGCAAAAAAATGTGAGATACCAATGGACTGATTGACCCGACTGTTAAAGGGAACCAATCACCAGGATTTTCGTATATAACCTAAAGCCAGTGCTATACTGGCACTATCAGGCTGATTCTCTACATACCTGTAGTGGTCAGCTCAGATGTTTAGGTTTTGAAATCTAATAAAGTAAAGTTTATAAAATTAGTTGCTTGTTGAGTGGCAGTTGTAATGGAGCAGATAATATATTCAGAGTTATCCCCTCCCCCTGTTAGAATTAGCATAAGTATTATACAAGCGATTCACATTGTCTGTTTCAGGACCTGTGTGAGGTCATACCCATGTGACCAGACGTGGCGGGGCCTCAGCCAACAAAGCGGATATCAGGTCACTTCGGTATGACCTCACACAAGTCTTTCAACAAAGTGAATTGTTTGTATAATACTTATGCAAATTCTAACAGAGGGAGGGGATAACTATAAATAATCTGCTCCATTGCAACTGTCCCGCAAACAGCTGACGTGTTTTTAAACTTTACTTATTTGGTTTTCAAAACCTAAACATCTGAGCTGACCACTAAATATATGTAGAGAATCCGCCTAATAGTGCCAGTATAGCACTGGCTTTAGCTTATATATGAAAATCCCGGTGATTGGTTCCCTTTCAAGGAGAACTCAGCCATAGGTAGGAATGAGGACCAGTCTTCTTGCTGAGCTGCTATGAAACACCTTAAAATTTGTTCCAAGGATTGATTTGTCTTTTCTCTCTGTTGGTTTCAAGGTGGTAGGCAGAGGAAAATGACAAGTTAATTTCCAGTTTTTTACAAAAGGCTCTCCAGAATTTTAAGACAAATTGCACTCCCCTATCCGACACAATGGTAAGAGAAATTCCATTTAATCTCACAACATGACAAAAACAACCTGGAGAGTGTTTCTGCATTAGGTAACCCTGACAATGGAATAAAATAAGCCTTTTACTGAATTAGTCAACCACCAACCAAATAACAGTTTTTCCACTAGACAGACATAAATCTGTGATGAAGTCCATGGACTGATGAGTCCATGGTCTTCCTGGAATTGACAATAGAGCCTATTTCTCAGCCGGCCGGTTATGACAGACTATAGCCGATGCGCAAACTTCACAAGCGGATATTAAATATTGTTACAGACACAATTGTGACGCCCTGACAAAATCAGGGTGTCACAGATGACTGCACCCATCTTCCAGATGCAGGAATCCCTTCCCTTTGGCCAACACAATCCCCACACAAGTACATACACCAGCCACAAAAGCCTAGTCACCCCCCCCCCCAAGGACAATAGGTGGACACACCAGTGGACGGGGCCAGGCAGTTGGTGACGCCTACCTAGGGGTTCTGAGGTGTCAGGGGAGGGAACAAGACAGAACTGAGTAGAAAGTGGAAGTGAGAGGAGTGAAGTTTTAGTCTGGGGTTGTAGCTCCCGGACTACCGGACTACCTAAGCTGACTAGGTGGCAGATGGCAGAACAGGGCCACAGGTGACGGAGATCCGGTCGTGGGAGACCTTAAGTGGACCGGGGCAGGGTTGTAGCCCGCCGGTGCTGACAGCGGGAATCCGGTCCGGAGGCCGTGCACTGTCGGGGTGCCTGGACCCTAGGGCGAGGACAACTTCAAGCACCTTGTCGATTAACCAGCAGGGGACAAGATTCCACGTCTTGTCCCACCAGTAAGCCCAGATAGAGTGAGACGGAAGCCCAACACGAGGGATAGGGCGTCTACAAGTGCCTGCAAAAATCCCAAGGGTCAGATCGCGTGGGCCTCAGCTCCCGCAGCAAAGATACCGGGAGCGGACTTTTCCCGTTTCATGTGGACTAGTCTACACACAAGACAAAAAAAGCACAGAAGTGCAGGAGGAAGGGCCCCTGTCCTGTCAACCGGTGTGCGGGACCCGAGCACACCCCTCCGAAGGCTTCCGGTATCCGGCACTTGGTTTACCACTTGGACTTTGTGTGACTTATTACTAAACTGTGAGTATACCGGTGTCATCCGGTTCAGCCTGCAAACTGAGCCCCAGCACTGTACACCACCCACACCTGGGCCCCGGGACAACACCTCCCCTACCCGTGGAGGGGACTCTATCCTGCTGCCCCGCTCCATCAGCCCCGTACGTCCCATACAAAGGCAGCGGCGGTGTTACCAACAAATCACCGCAACCCACGGGTGGCGTCACTGACAAACTCTCCCCCTGTAAATAACCCCCCTTTATACAGTTGTGGGCGGCGGGCTGCTGCACGAGCCCTGGATCTGGCTGCCACTCAAGCAACAGCCACGATCCCGAATCCGAGCACCTCGGGTAGCCTCCCCTGCTGTGGTCTGTGTGCCCCCCGCCCGACACACAATCTTAGGTACATAGGTACCTCCATTCTACCTAAGGGCATAATGATTTCTTTGGTATCTTTGGAATTGGAAGCGGAGATCTGTAAAGTCCAATTGTTGGACCCTGGAGTGGCAGTAGTGGCCAACAATTGGATTTTACAGATCTCCGCTTCCAATTCCAAAGATACCACAGAAATCATAATGCCCTTAGGCAGAATATAGAATGGAGGTTCTAGAGGAAAAAACTGAATTAAGACTCTGTGATTATGCCTCTGCCTTCACATTCTTGGACCCTGGCCTAAAATTGAATCTAGCCAAAAATAAGAACCATGTGGCCTGTCTAGAAGATAACCATTTAGCGGATTCAACATAGACTAAATTTTTAGAGTCGGTGAGCACAGTAACTTGAAGAACAAGTTAATGATCTTTGCCTCAGTGATCTGGATTCTGTTAGGTTTCATAGTTTCATAGTTTTTAAGGTTGAAGGGAGACTCTAAGTCCATCTAGTTCAACCCGTAGCCTAACATGTTGATCCAGAGGAAGGCAAAAAAAACCAATGTGTCAAATAAGCTCCAATGGGGAAAAAAATTCCTTCCTCACTCCACATATGGCAATCAGACTAGTTCCCTGGATCAACACCCTGTCATAAAATCTAATATACATAACTGGTAATATTATATTTTTCAAGAAAGGCATCCAGGCTCTGCTTAAATGTTAGTAGTGAATCACTCATTACAACATCATGCGGCGGAGAGTTCCATAGTCTCACTGCTCGTACAGTAAAGAATCCTCGTCTGTGATTATGATTAAACCTTCTTTCCTCAAGACGTAGCGGATGCCCCCGTGTTCCAGTCGCAGGCCTAGGTGTAAAGAGATCTTTGGAAAGGTCTCTGTACTGTCCCCTCATATATTTATACATTGTGATTAGATCCCCCCTAAGCCTTTGTTTTTCCAAACTAAATAACCCCCAAGTTTAATAACCTGTCTTGGTGTTGCAGCCCACCCATTCCTCTAATAATCTAGGTCGCTCTTCTATCTACCTGTAAGATTATGCTATTTATAACCTTCTATACTTTTGCTATCAAGAAAAGCATCCATTCCTCTCTTAAATTCATTCAGTGAGTTGGCCATCACCACTTCCTCAGGAAGAGGGTTCCAGAGCCTCACTGCTTTTACCGTGAAGAACCCTCTTCTATGCTGATGTAGGAATTTTCTTTCCTCCAATCGAAGAGAATGCCCCCTTGTTCTTGTCATAGTCCTTGGTACAAACAAACCATGGGAGAGATCTCTATATGGCCCTCTGATATATTTGTACATATTTATTAGGTCTCCCCTAACTCTTCTCTTTTCTAGAGTAAATAGACCTAATTTTGATAACCTTTCTGGGTATTGTAATGCACCCACTCCATTTATTATTTTAGTAGCCCGCCTCTGAACCCTTTCAAGTTCAGTAATGTCTTTCTTGAGCACCGGCGCCCAAAATTGCACACAATACTCCAAGTGTGGTCTGACGAGTGATTTGTACAGAGGGAGAATGATGTTTTCATCTCGTGTCCCCAGACCTCTTCTAATGCATCCCATCACCCTATTTGCTTTGGTGGCTGCTGCCTGACACTGGGCACTCCAATTTAGCTTCTTATTGACTAAGATGCCTAAGTCTTTTTCCATGTCTGATTTCCCCAGCAGTTTCCCATTTAGTAAGTAATCGTAGCATCTGTTTCTCCTTCCCATGTGCATAACCTTACACTTATCTGTGTTAAACCTCATTTGCCATTTTTCAGCCCAATTCTCCAATTTACTCAAATCCATCTGTAGTTGCAAACTGTCCTCCTTTGTGTTAACTTACCTTACATAGTAAGGTAACCATAGTAAGGTAACCTTACATAGTTTTGTATCATCTGCAAATACTGATATTTTACTCTGTAAACCATCCACCAGATCATTAATAAATATATTAAATAGTAGGGGGCCCAATACAGACCCCTGTGGCACCCCACTAGTAACCCTGGCCCAATCTGAGTATGCGCCATTAATAACCACTCTTTGTTTTCTACCACTAAGCCAGCTACCTACCCATCTACACACAATTTCCCCGAGCCCAAGCTTTCTCATTTTACTTAGCAGTCTTTTATGTGGGATAGTGCCAAATGCTTTACCGAAGTCGAGATAAATGACATCTAATGATTCTCCTCGGTCCATATGAGAGCTTACATCCTCATAGAAGCTGATCAGGTTAGTTTGACAGGAGCGATCCTTCATAAATCCATGTTGATATGGAGTTAAACAATTATTAACATTGAGACATTCCAGGTTCTTCCAAAATTACACCAAGGACGTCAAAGGAGACATCGACACAAACTCATTCTGGAGCTTGGGAGATAAAGAAAAAACCCAACTCTGAGGGCCCCCTCTAATGAGGGACATAATTCTTACTGGATTCATCGCCTGATGACCGAAGTTGCAGGGTAAAAAATAACTTACAGCTCTCTGTGAGTATTCTAAATTGTTTTTTGCACACAAAACAATTTCAGGTTTGCCACTGCATGTTCAGGAGAGGCCAACTGCATGTCAGAGGATACAGCTAGCAATGTAGCACTATAATCAGCTTTTTTCAAACTAAAGACCTGTCCCTGCAATTGCTAATGCAACAATTAAAGATTCCAGCATTACTTAGTCAGATCCTGAATTATTTGCGTCAGATTCGTCACCTGATGTCAAAGTATGTGAACTGGATCCTTGCTAGCAAAAATAAAAAAATGGAAAGGCCAGTTATAATTTGACACCGAGCTATTTTTTACGGACAAACCTTGAAGTGAGGAAGTCAAAGAGTCCAAGCTCAAAAGCTAGGAGAGTACATCAAAGACAAAGGGATAAGGCAAATGGAGTCAGAGGCAAAGTCCAGTGTCAAGTAACAAAGGTCAGAGTGCGTCATTTCAAAGGGGTAAGGAAAAGGAATGGTCAGGGGGCAAAGTCCAGGGTCAGGCAGTAAAGGTCAGAGTATGTAAAAGTCAAAGGAGCAATACAAATGATTAGTCGAAAAGCAAAGTCTGAGATCAGACAACAAAGATCAGAATAGCAAAACACAGACAACAAGGTACACAAACCACAGAGGAAAGCTACGACTGGCAATGGTCTGACTATTGTCAGCCAGTTAAATAGCCAAGTAATCATCCTGAATGGTGTCACGCTCCCCGGCTCCCCTGTCACGCTCTCCGGCTCCCCTGCCACGCTCCCCGGCTCCCCTGCCACGCTCCCCGGCTCCCCTGCCTCGTTCCCCGGCTCCTCTGCCAGGCGTCCCCCGCTCCACAGCCTCCATGCCCCATCACCTGCGGTCCCCAGGCAGCCCGGTCCCCGCTTCCGGCGCCCGTCGGCAACTCTGCTCCAGCCCGGCTCTCCTGCCTCCTGTTCACCGCTCCCTGCTCTGGCTTCTGGCACCCGGGCCTCGCGCATGCGCATTAGGGCGCGGTCATTGACCCTCTCTTAAAGGGCCAGTGTACTCCAACAGGATATTGAAGAATCAGGTACAGGGTATATAGGGAGATCCTTTCCAAGTGGGCGGGGCCTGTTCTTCGTGTTTTGCTAAGCTAGGAGTCAGGTCTCTTTGTGTCTTGTGGTATACTTACCTATCTCTCTCCTAGAGCCGCTCCTGCCTCGCCAACCGGTCCTGACGATACCCGAACCCCGAACGGTGACGGTCTGCCATCCCGTCAGTTCATACCATCTCCGATCCCTGTGGTGACCCGTCTTCTCGCTCTGTCGGTGCCGGACTCTGCCTGACGTCATCTCGGCCTCCGAACCTGAGCTCCGTCACCCGGACTACCTACAGTGACTCCGTGGTCCCAGGGACTTCTACACTCTACTCCTCTAAACGAACTGTCCTGCTACCCGTAGTGCTCCGGCTACTGGGCACCTTGCCTTCGGTGAGGTGTTCAGCCCAGTAGATCCACCTCCTGGGTCTGCCCGTCCACCTGGCCCTAACAGTAAGAACAGGCCATGGATCCCGCCAAAGCACTAGCGACCCAGCTGGGCACCTTGCAGCAGGTACTCGTACGACAGCGCGAGACCCAGTCCCGCATACTGGCCTTCATGTCCTCGGTGGATACCCGCCTGAACACGCTGCAAGCAACTGCCACATCCCTGGCATCTCAGGTTACTACTGCACAGTCCACGGCCACGGCTCCCGTGGCGGCTACCTCGGAAGCTTCTAAACTCCGCTTGGCCTCTCCACCCCGATATGCCGGAGATCCCAAGACCTGCAGAGGATTCTTAAACCAGTGCTCCCTCCATTTCAAGCTGCTTCCGCATCTGTTTGCCTCCGACCAAGCCAAGGTGGCGTTTGTGATGTTCCATCTAGAGGGTGAGGCACTGGCCTGGATGAACCCCTTGTGGGAGAAGGAGGACCCTGTGACCACTAACATCCAGGACTTTCTGCAGGCGTTTAGAACCACCTTTGACGAACCCGGACGTGCCGCCGCATCCGCCTCATCACTCCTCAGGCTACGTCAGGGGACCATGACGGTGGGGCAGTATGCCATCCGCTTCCGCACTTTGGCCTCAGAATTGGGGTGGAACAATGAAGCCCTCACCGCCGCCTTCTGGGAAGGACTCTCCAGTCGTATTAAGGACGAGCTGGCAGGCCGCGATGTTCCTTCCACCCTGGATGCCCTGATCGCACTAGCCACCCGTGTGGACCTCAGATTCCAGGAACGATCCAAAGAGGTGTCCCGTGAGAGACGTCCGATACGGCATTCCTCTCCTCCGCAGAATCCCGCCGTACTTCAGTCAGCGTCGTCTGGTGTCTCTGTCCACGAGCCCATGCAGATTGACCGTTTGCGGCAGTCCGAACAACGCCGAGCAGAATGGCTCGTCAAGGGCCTCTGCTTCTACTGCGGAGAGGGCACACACCTGCTACGTTCCTGTCCAGAGAGGCCGGGAAACTCCAAAGCCTAGAGTTGGTAGGAGAGGCCACCCTAGGTGCTGGGACTCTCTCAGACCCGGTTACGTGGACTGTTCAAGTAACAACGGGAGAGACGCGGTTCACGGCCGAGGCGTACCTCGATTCCGGGGCAGCAGGCAATTTCATCCAGCAGGCCACGGTGGACAAGTACCAGGTGCTTGTTACTCCACTCGACAAACCCCTCGTGATTGCCTCTGTAGATGGGAGACCCCTCTCTGACACCATCTCGTGGATCACCAAGCTGGTGGAACTACGTATCGGTGCCCTGCACACCGAGAACATTGCTCTCTACGTCCTCCCACACATGTCTCATCAAATCCTGCTGGGACTCCCCTGGTTACGGACACACGAACCGTCAGTCAGCTGGTGTACTGGTGAAATCACCCGATGAGGCTCCTCTTGCCACGAGAACTGTCTGAAGACTATACAGCCCATCCGACGACCTCCGGTTCCGGAGTCCCTGCCGGGACTGCCCTCGGCCTATTGGTCCTTCGCGGACGTCTTTGATAAAAAGGAGTCAGAGGTACTGCCGCCACATCGTCCTTATGACTGTGCCATCGACCTACTCCCGGGAACTACACCACCTCGAGGACGGATATATCCTCTGTCTCCTGCTGAAACAAGGGCCATGTCTGCCTACATCACGGAGAACCTGGCAAGGGGATTCATTCGGAGATCCTCCTCTCCTGCTGGAGCAGGCTTCTTCTTCGTTAAGAAGAAAGAGGGCGACCTACGCCCATGCATTGACTACCGGGGATTGAACCAAATCACCGTGAAAAATAAATACCCCCTGCCGCTCATCCCCGAATTGTTTGATCGGCTTAGAGGAGCTCGTGTGTTTATCAAGATGGATCTTCGGGGTGCCTACAACCTGGTCCGCATCCGCTCTGGGGACGAATGGAAGACCGCATTCAATACTCGCGATGGGCACTATGAATACTGTGTGATGCCCTTCGGCCTGTGTAACGCACCAGCAGTCTTTCAGGAATTGGTGAACGACGTGTTCCGGGACCTTCTCTACGTCTGTGTGGTGGTGTATCTTGATGATATCCTGGTCTTCTCTCCGGACCTCCAGACCCACAGAGAGAACGTGCAGCTGGTACTACAAAGACTGAGAGAGAATCGGCTGTACGCCAAGTACGAGAAGTGTGTCTTCGAGCAGTCTTCTCTTCCCTTCCTGGGTTACGTAATCTCCGATACCGGCCTGCAGATGGACCCGGAGAAGGTCTCTTCCATTCTCAACTGGCCCCCTCCTTCCGGGCTGAAGGCAATCCAACGCTTTCTTGGATTCGCAAACTATTACCGTCAGTTCATCCCTCACTTCTCTGCCCTGACTGCACCTCTCTCCGCCTTGACCAAGAAGGGGGCTAATCCAAAGGACTGGTCACCTGCGGCCGACGCCGCGTTTGGCTCCCTGAAACAGGCATTTGCTTCCTCCCCTGTGCTCCACCGTCCTGAGTTAAACCAACAGTTCACCTTGGAGGTGGATGCCTCCTCCTCGGGAGCCAGAGCAGTGCTCATGCAGAAGTCCTCCTCCGGGAAGATGGTTACTTGCGGTTTCTACTCCAAGGGCTTCTCAGCGCCTGAACGCAACTACACCATCTGTGACCGAGAGCTATTAGCAGTCAAACTGGCTCTGGAGGAATGGCGCTACCTTCTGGAGGGAGCAGTGTACCCCGTGATCATTTACACGGACCACAAGAACCTGGAATACCTGCGGTCCGCTCAGCGACTGAACCCACGGCAAGCCAGGTGGTCCTTGTTCTTTGCCAGGTTCGATTTTCAGCTCAATTTTCGACCCGCGGACAAGAATTTGCGAGCAGATGTCCAGGTCATTCATGTCCATGGAACAGGAGGAGGAGACATCCCAGCCCATCATCTGCCCAAGTAAAATCATTCCGGTGGCCCCTGTCACCCTGGCCCAGATACCGCCCGGGAAGACCTATGTCTCTGAGACTGACAGGCAAAAAGTGTTGCACTGGGGCCATGCCTCGAAAATAGCCGGCCATGCTGGTCAGAAGAGAACATGGAGTACAATTGTACGTCACTACTGGTGGCCATCCCTTCGCATGGACGTCGCTTCTTTTGTCTCAGCCTGCTCCTCTTGTGCCAGGAACAAGACGCCCAAACACCTGCCATATGGTCGTCTTCTGCCTCTGCCTATACCCTCCGTTCCGTGGCAACACATTGCAATGGACTTTATTACAGACTTGCCCCTGTCCTCCGGACACACAGTCATATGGGTCGTGGTGGATCGGTTCTCCAAAATGGCTCATTTCGTCCCTATGGCTGGACTCCCCTCTGCCCAGGAACTCTCTGATGCCTACATACAGCACATCTTCCGGTTGCATGGCTTTCCATCACACATTGTGTCCGACAGAGGAACTCAGTTTACCTCCCGCTTCTGGAGGGCTCTCTGCAGACATCTGGGAGTGACTCTGGACTTTTCTTCAGCCTACCATCCTCAGTCGAATGGCCAAGTGGAACGAGTCAATCAGATCTTGACCTCCTTCTTACGTCACTACGTTAACGCCCATCACGACGACTGGTCCACGCTTCTTCCTTGGGCTGAATTCTCCCATAACCACCACGTCAGTGAGTCCTCCTCCAGCTCTCCCTTCCATGTCATTTACGGACTTCAGCCTTCCGTCCCTTTACCTGAATCCTCTTCCTCGGCTGTCCCTGCTGCTGATGCTGTAGTCCGTGACTTTACAACAATTTTGGACTCTGTCAAGACGTCCCTTGGACGTGCTTCCCTGCGGATGAAGAGACACGCAGACAAGAGGCGTCTGGATCCTCCGTGTTTCTCTCCAGGAGATCTGGTCTGGCTTGCTTCCAAGTACGTCCGATTGAAGCTACCATCATACAAGCTGGGTCCTCGCTACATCGGGCCGTTTAAAGTCCTCAGCAAAATAACTGAGGTCTCCTACAAGCTGCAGCTCCCGGCCACGATGAGGATACCCAACTCCTTCCACGTCTCCCTGCTCAAGCCGGTTGTCCTTGGTCCCTTCTCCGCTGCTGCCAGTTCTGCTCCTCCTCCTATTGCTGATGATGACATCTATGCGGTAAGGGATATCGTGGCCATGAAAACCGTACGGGGCCGACAGTTCTTCCTGGTGGACTGGGCAGGGTATGGTCCTGAGGATAGGTCCTGGGAACCCTGGGAGAATGTGGGTACTCCCCTGATACGTGCCTTCCTGTCTCGGTTGCGGGGAGGGGGGCGTGGGGGAGGGGGTACTGTCACGCTCCCCGGCTCCCCTGTCACGCTCTCCGGCTCCCCTGCCACGCTCCCCAGCTCCCCTGCCACGCTCCCCGGCTCCCCTGCCTCGCTCCCCGGCTCCTCTGCCAGGCGTCCCCCGCTCCACAGCCTCCATGCCCCATCACCTGCGGTCCCCAGGCAGCCCGGTCCCCGCTCCCGGCGCCCGTCGGCAACTCTGCTCCAGCCCGGCTCTCCTGCCTCCTGTTCACCGCTCCCTGCTCTGGCTTCTGGCACCCGGGCCTCGCGCATGCGCATTAGGGCGCGCGCGCGGTCATTGACCCTCTCTTAAAGGGCCAGTGTACTCCAACAGGATATTGAAGAATCAGGTACAGGGTATATAGGGAGATCCTTTCCAAGTGGGCGGGGCCTGTTCTTCGTGTTTTGCTAAGCTAGGAGTCAGGTCTCTTTGTGTCTTGTGGTATACTTACCTATCTCTCTCCTAGAGCTGCTCCTGCCTCGCTAACCGGTCCTGACGATACCCGAACCCCGAACGGTGACGGTCTGCCATCCCGTCAGTTCATACCATCTCCGATCCCTGTGGTGACCCGTCTTCTCGCTCCGTCGGTTCCGGACTCTGCCTGACGTCATCTCGGCCTCCGAACCTGAGCTCCGTCACCCAGACTACCTACAGTGACTCCGTGGTCCCAGGGACTTCTACACTCTACTCCTCTAAACGGACTGTCCTGCTACCCGTAGTGCTCCGGCTACCGGGCACCTTGCCTTCGGTGAGGTTTTCAGCCCAGTGGATCCACCTCCTGGGTCTGCCCGTCCACCTGGCCCTAACAAATGGGTGATTCTATAGGATGGCTGAGATCTTTGTTGTTACTAGAAATTTCTTCACGACTTCTTTATAGTATCCCATTTTCTGAACAGCTTCATTTTTGTTTCAAACACAGTGTCCTTTGTGAGTTTCTGAATATCTGGACCCACAAAAATGCCTTCCTTAAGTTTTGTTTCAGACAGTCCCTGAAACTTGGTACACTAAAAGTCTCTCCTTTCGGTAGAGCTTTCACAAACTGCTTCATCAGTTTAAGCTTAAAGCTCACCAATTACCAGGATTTTTCTATATAACCTAAAGCCAGTTCTATACTGGCGCTATCATGCTAATTCTATAAATATCTTTAGTTGTCAGCTAGGATGTATAGGTTTTGAAACACAAGCAAGTAAAATATGTAAAATAAGTAGCTATTTGAATGACAGCAGCTGCCGATCAGCTGATAGCTAAGGTGGGTATTCATAGTTATTCCTGCCTTCCTGCCTGTCTGTCCTCTCTGTTATTTATGCTAATTCTATTTTAGAATCATTTTACTGACTAGAATAACCTGTGCTGATGTCATACCCATGTGACCAGAAGAGGCAGGGCCTCAGCCAACATAGCTGATACCAGGAAGCAACGTTATTTTCTGTTGGTTGAGGCCCCGTCCCTTCTGGTCACATGGGTATGACATGAGCACTATGAATATTCACCCCAACTATCAGCTGATCGGCAGTTGCTGTCATTCAAAAAGCTGATCATTTTACAAACTTTATTTGCTTGTGTTTCAAAACCTATACATTCTAGCTGACAACTAAAGGTACGTATAGAATCAGCATGACAGTGCCAGTATAGCACTGGCTGTAGGTTATATAGGAAAATCCTGGTGATTGGTGCGCTTTAATATGGAGTGGTGGCAAGAGAACTTTAGTGGGATCAGCTGACTTTTCTCCAACTATATTCTTGAGTCCAGATTGCATTGATGTTCGTTGGCCAGCTTTTTTGGCTCCAGTGATGAATCCTATCTCGGCTATCTCATTCACACAAAAAGCACGGGTACTTTGTATATCCTTCTTGCTACCCAAGGAACAAAGAGAGAACTTACAAATCACCACATATTGACCATCCTTGATCCTCGTAGTTAAATTTCTTGAGAATAAAGTCTAAATTCTCATAGTTTTCCTTCAAGTGTGCAGAGTGCCCCATGGGAGTGTCAGCAAGCAAATCTATTCAGCTTACCCTCCTAGGGCTTGCTGCCACGTTATGCTTATAGTACACTGAACCACCAATGACAGTAACTCTGAGAGCAAGGCCATCCTGGCCGAAATGTTAGAGAGAAATTTGTCATTTTTGTTCATCACCTTCCTTTGCTTTGCTTTTGGCTTTGATATTGATTTTCACCTTTATTAACATTTTTCACTAAATTGGCAATACTATAGTGTGCAGTGTTTATCCTATTATAATTAAGGGTTCATTAACCCAACAACTTGCACCTATACTACTCAGTGTGCACGCCTTCTTTCTACATTCAGAATGCCCCACAAACACTGAAGCATACTTGCTGCCATTGTGTACTAGAACAGCTTTCAGACTTCAGCTTTCAAATTTTTTCATCTCCCCAGAAACATCACTGCAATTTACTAGAGCACCATCTTGAGAAAAGTATAGAAGGAATTCCTCTTCTCTGCTCCTGCACAATGAAAAACAGGTACCAGGAGTTAACATGTTTTTTTCCTTTAAGGCCGCTTTACACGCTGCGATATCAATACCGATATCGCTAGCGTGGGTACCCGCCCCCATCGGTTGTGCGACATGGGCAAATCGCTGCCCCTGCCGCACAACATCGCCCAGTCACACTACTTACCTGCCCGGCGACGTCGCTGTGACCGGCGAACCGCCTCCTTTCTAAGTAGGCGGTTCGTTCAGCGTCACAGCGACGTCACAGCTGCGTCACTGAACCGCCGCCCAATAGAAGCGGAGGGGCGGAGATGAGCGGGACGTAACATCCCGCCCACCTCCTTCCTTCCGCATAGCGGCCGGGAGGCAGGTAAGGAGAGGTTCCTCGTTCCTGCGGTGTAACACGGAACGATGTGTGCTGCCGCAGGAACGAGGAACAACCTCGTTACTGCTGCAGTAACGATTTTTGAGAATGGACCCCCATGTCACCGATGAGTGATTTTGCACGTTTTTGCAACGATGCAAAATCGCTCATAGGTGTCACACGCAACGGCATCGCTAATGCGGCCGGATGTGGTCACAAATTCCGTGACCCCAACGAGATCGCATTAGCGATGTCGTAGCGTGTAAAGCCCCCTTTAGTCTAGAGACTAAAAGTTCTGCAGAATGTTGAGAAATGTCCAAATCTCTGAGTAAATAATTTTAATTTGAGCTTTGAAAAAAGCTGTGGCTCATTGGGACTAGCATGAAATTCTTCATCAGAATCCTTTAAGCCTCCATTAAATTCTAAGCAATCTAATCACGCAAAGGGGTCAAAATATGGTGCAAGAAAAAGCCTATGGAGTCAGAGTTTGTGAAAAAACTGTACGAGATAGAATTTTGTCAATATTTTTACTAAGTTCAGCAATCGAAAGTATATAAAAATGACCTCTTACTTTTCAAACTATTTTACCCTTGCAGACCTGTGATTCATGCTGAATGTATTACCTAAAAACCCAGAGAAAGCTCCATCCCTTTTCGGCCCCACCATTCAGTCAAACTATACTAGTAGTCTTATGTTTGAACAGAAAAGGAATAGCTCTATAAATGCTGGGGTTCATTTTGTCACCTCTCACTACAATGTATCAAAAAATGTTCCTAAAAATTGATAATTTTGTGGAAAAAAAAGAAATTTTATATTTTTTCACACTAATTTTGAAGTAAATCCTTTAATAAAATGTGGGCTCAAAAGACTTATTTCACCCATAAATTAATTTTGTATGGGTGCAGTTTACAAAATAAGGTCACTTGTAGAGGGGGTTTTGCTGTTTTGGCATCTTGCATGCTCTTGAAATATGACATGGCATTCACAATCTATTCCAGCCAAATTTACACTCCAAAAATCAAAAAGTGCTCTTCCTATTCTTGTCCCTGCCATATGCTTAAACAATATATTTTGACGACATATGGGATATTGCCATGTTTGGGAGAAATTGCATAACAAATTTTGGGGCCATTTTCTCTCTCCTCTTTTACCTTGAGAAAATTATAAACTTTGGGCTATAATATTTTATTGGAAAAAACATATTTTTTCATTATCACACCCAAATGTTATAAAGTTCTGTAAAGCACCTGTGGGTTGAAAATGCTCAACACACGCATAGATGAATTAATTGAGGGGTTTAGTTTCCAAACTGGGGTCACTTGTAGGGGGATTTATGCTCCAAATAACAAATAGCGCTTCTTCCCATCCAAGCATTGCCATGTGCCCAAACAGCAGTTTTTGACCACATATGTGATATTGCCGTGTTTGGGAGAAATTGCATAATACATTTTAGGATAAATTCTCACCTATTACCCCTAGTGAAAATGATAAAATTGCAGTTAAAGCCATTTTAGTGGGAAAAAAAATGTTTTCTTTCCACTTTGCCTTAACTCCTGTGGAGCACCTGAAGGGTTAACAAATTTTGTTACAGAAGTTAACAATAATTTCAGGGGTGCAGGTTTTAAAATGGTATTACTTCTGGGGTTTTCTTATACAGTTGAAACCCAAAGTTTACATACACTACCTAAAAAATATGTATATTTGCCAAATGCCAGAATAATCAGAGAGGGAGAGAATGTTTAAAATAATTTTTATTACTTTCTGCAAAGTCAAATGTTTACATAGACTAAAGGCTACTTTACACACTGCGATATCGGTCCCGATATCGCTAGTGTGGGTACCCGCCCCCATCTGTTGCGCGACACAGGCATATCGCTGCCCGTGCCGCACAACATCGCCCACAGCCGTCACACATACATACCTGTCCGGCGACGTCGCTGTGACCGGCAAACCGCCTCCTTTCTAAGGGGGCGGTCCGTGCGGCGTCACAGCGACGTCACTGAAACGTCACTGAACCGCCGCCCAATAGCAGCGGAGGGGCGGAGATGAGCGGGACGTAACATCCCGCCCACCTCCTTCCTTCCGCATAGCAGCCGGGAGGCAGGTAAGGGGAGCTTCCTCGTTCCTGCGGCGTCACACGCAGCGATGTGTGCTGCCGCAGGAACGAGGAACAACCTCGTTACTGCTGCAGTAACGAGATTTGAGAATGGACCCCTGTGTCGCCGATTAGCGATTTTGCACGTTTTTGCAACGATGCAAAATCGCTTATCGGTGTCACACGCAACGGCATCGCTAATGCGGCCGGATGTGCGTCACGAATTCCGTGACCCCAACGACTCCGCATTAGCGATGTCGTAGCGTGTAAAGCCCGCTTAAGAGTACTATGCCTTTAAACAATATGGGACAGCCCATATGATAATGTCATGTCTTTGGAAGCATCTGATAGGTTTATTGGCAACATCTGAGTTAATTAGAGAGACACCTGTGGATGTATTTTAATGCACACCTGAAACACACTGCTTCGTTGCGTAGCATCATGGGAAAGTTCAGCCAAGATCTCATGAAAAGAAATGTGGACTTGCATAAGCCTGATTCATCCTTGGGTGCAATTTCCGGATACCTGACTGTGCCTCGTTCCTCTGTACAAACATTTATACGCAAGTACAAAGAAGATGGGAATGTCCATCATACCGCTCAGGAAGGAGATGGGTTCTGTGTAACAGAAATGAATGTGCTTTGGTCAGACATGTCCATATCAACCCAAGAACAAAAGTAAAATACCTTGTGCTATTACTACATAAAGTGAGGCTTGATCATTAATGTACAAAGTGGCTTGGTCCTTAAGGGGTTAATTGCTTCAGGCTTCAGAAACCCTGAAGTGATTAAAAGGCGGAACATAGTTTTTGCTGTCTATTTCTACACTGAACAGCATAATGACCCAAATGGGCTGATTTATTAAAAATTGAGTGGTGCTTGAAAGTTTTAATGATGGGTTCACTAGAGTATGATGCACTGAATTAATAAGAGTTATTCAGGACTTTGTTTTTTTCACTACGGGCCTAACACTAGCAGGCAGGTAGTTGCTATGTACCTACCTGTTGTACACGACACCGATCTCTGCCAGTATAGAGCGGTCACAGACCGCTCCTGCCCGCAATCGAGTATCTTCCAATGGCATTACATTGATAGCGCAGTGGATTATCTTTCTCTCTACTCTGTTCACGGGTCATGACTCCCATCAGGGGCTGGCTGGCACATTTTAGCCTGGGGGTCAATCATAAGGCAGTGGCCCTCAAGTTGCATCGGGCCATCTTTGGTCTGTTTATCTCTAGACACTGCATTAAAGCAGCATTGGTAACAGACTTTATGAACAGACTGGTACATATATATGGGAACAGAACTGCGCTTACTGCTTACATAGATACTGCAACAGATCCAAGATGACTACAGAGAAATGGGAACTGCAAGGAGCTTACTACAGAGATATGGGAACAGAACCGAGCTTACTACAGAGACAAGGAAGCAGAGCCGAGCTTACTACAGAGATATGGGAGCAGAACTGAGCTTACTAGAGAGAAATGGGAGCAGAACCAAGCTTACTACAGAGATACAGGAGCAAAACCGAGATTACTATAGAGATACAGGAACAGGTATGGGAGCAGAACTGAGCTTACTACAGAGATAAGGGAGCATAACCGAGATTACTACAAAGTTATGGAAGCAGAACCGAGATTACTACAGAGAAATGGGAGCAGAACTGAGCTTACTACAGAGATATGGGAGCAGAACTGAGCTTACTACAGAGATAAGGGAGCTAAACCGAGCTTACTGCAGAGATACAGGAGCAGAACCGAGTTTACTACAAAGTTGTGGGAGCAAAACCGAGCTTACTGCAGAGATACAGGAGCAGAACCGAGCTTACTACAGAGATAAGGGAGCAGAGCCGCACTTACTACAAAGATAAGGGAGCAGAACCGAGTTTACTACAAAGTTGTGGGAGCAGAACCCAGCTTACTACAGAGATACAGGAGCAGAACCGAGATTACTACAGAGATACAGGAACAGATATTGGAGCAGAACTGAGCTTACTACAGAGATAAGGGAGCAGAACGGAGATTACTATGAAGTTATGGGAGCAGAACCGAGATTACTACAGAGATATGGGAGCAGAACTGAGCTTACTACAGAGATATGGGAGCAGAACTGAGCATACTGCAGAGTTAAAGAAGTTGTCCAGTTACCAAAACTGATTTTTTTTTTTTCTGATAAATCTTGCTAATATGTGCCCCTCAACACATCTATTATGTTTTTTCAGCAAAATTACCTTTCATTGTGCACTAGCAGCACACGGTCATTGCTGGCTCCAGCTCTGATGGGGTTAATCTCTACTCTGACTTCCTGTGTTCAGTTCCTACAAGTCCCAGAATTCTTTGTGGCTTTAGGGCGGTGTCTGGCTTATCTAACACACCCATTGTGTCCAATACACCCACTCTGCTCTCCGACCAAACCCTCCTCCCTGCCTCTTCCCAGTGGATGTGCACTGAGATCAATCATGCAGAGACAGCAGCTCTACTCTACACAGCCAGGGGAAGAAAGTGTGTGCGCGTGTATATACAGTGTGTGTGCGTATATACAGTGTGTGTGTGTGTATACAGTGTGTGAGTGAGTGTGTATGTGTGTGTGTATGTCATACTCACCTGTCTGCAGGGTCCCGGTGCCATGCCTGCTTCCAGCCCCTGTCTCGGTACCGCCGCTCTGGCTGTGTGCAGTCTCCCCGGTGCATGCACGAAGCTTGCAGGACCTGGCCGTGGATCACCTGATGCAGTCACCTGACGCATCAGCTGATCGTGGTGTCGCCGGCTTTTTCGCGCCCGGCCGGCTATCAGCTGATCCTGCCGTCAGGGGACTTCATCAGCTGATTACCGGCAGCTCCTGCAGTGATGGGCCAGGATCAGACTCTCATCCGATCGCTCCAGGAGCTGCCGGTCATCAGCACAGACGTGAGTATTTATTTATATATTTTTTTTTTTTTTCTACTGATGCATCAGCTGATTATATAATCGGCTTTTATACAATCAGCTGATGTGTGATGTGATTCACATCCTAGAACCTGACACATCATCTGATCACTTTGCCTTCCAGCAAACCGATCAGATGATATTGGATCCGGATTGGACGGCGCGGGACCCTAACCCAGGATTACTGCGGAGGGGGGTTTATTTCAATAAAGATGGAGTCACTAATTGTGTTGTGTTTTATTTCTAATAAAAATATTTTTCTGTGTGTTGTGTTTTTTTTTTTTTTCTTATCATTACTAGAAATTCATGGTGGCCATGTCTAATATTGGCGTGACACCATGAATTTCGGGCTTAGGGCTAGCTGATAATATACAGCTAGCCCTAACTCCATTATTACCCGGCTAGCCACCCGGCATAAGGGCAGCTGGAAGAGTTGGATACAGCGCCAGAAGATGGCGCTTCTATGAAAGCGCCATTTTCTGGGGTGGCTGCGGACTGCAATTCGCAGTGGGGGTGCCCAGAAAGCATGGGCACCCTTCACTGTGGATTCCAATCCCCAGCTGCCTAGTTGTACCCGGCTGGACACCAAAATTAGGCGAAGCTCACGTCATTTTTTTTTTAAAATTATTTCATGAAATTCATGAAATAATTAAAAAAAAAAAAAAGGGCTTCTCTATATTTTTGGTTCCCAGCCGAGTACAACTAGGCAGCTGGGGGTTGGGGGCAGCCCGTAGCTGGCTGCTGTACCCGGCTAGCATACAAAAATATGGCGAAGCCCACGTCATTTTTTTTTCTTTTTGGGTAAAAAACTGCATACAGTCCTGGATGGAGGATGCTGAGCCTTGTAGTTCTGCAGCTGCTGTCTGCTCTCCTGCATACAATGAACATTTTGAATAAGGAAATGACATCAGACCTTTTTTATTTTTTTCATCAACAATCTTTAATGGCATTGTGCACTGATTAAAAACGCAGTGAGCAAAAACGCAGCAAAAAAGGCACCAAATCGCGGCAAAAACGTGACATGCAGCACCGCAGGTGACAGAGCAGAGCAAGTTGGTGACATGCTCTGCTCTGACACATAGTGTGCTGCATGTCACTGTATCCACTCTGGGACTTGTTGTGCAGGTGACCGGATGATACATGTCACTAACTGCCCCACTCTGTGATTTCTGCTGCATAGTACCAACTGTATACACTCTCACCTGCACAACAAGTCCCATAGTGGAGACAGTTAGTGACATGTAGCATCCGGTCACCTGCACTACAAGTGCCAGAGTGGAGAAAGATAGTGACATGCAGCACACTATGTGTCAGAGCAGAGCATGTCACTGTCTCCACTCCGCTGACCTCACAGCCCGAACACGCTGCGATGGATGCAGGGGGACACAGAACAAGTAATCGGCCGACACTGGAGTCATCTGATTACTTGGGATGAATTGAGCAGTAAAATGCTCTGGTGCTCGATGGGCGAAGCCCATGCCGTTTTTTTTTTTTTAAAAATTAATTAAAAATAAAAAAATAAAAAAAAATCATATTGTTTGTGGGCTCCCGCTGCATTTTCTGTTGCTAAGGGTAACCAAAGCAGCTACTGGCTGCTAGCCCCCGCTGCTTGGTGTTACTTTCACTGGCAATAGAAATGCAGGGAAGCATTTTTTTTTTTTATAAAGGTTTTTCCCTGAAAACGTTTTTAAGAAAATGACGTGGGCTTCGCCATATTTTTGTATGCTAGCCAGGTACAGCAGGCAGCTACGGGCTGCCCCCAACCCCCAGCTGCCTAGTTGTACCCGGCTGGGAACCAAAAATATAGAGAAGCCCTTTTTTTTTTTTTTATTTCATGAATTTCATGAAATAATTAAAAAAAAAAATGACATGGGCTTCGCCGATTTTTTGAGTCCAGCCAGGTACAACTAGGCAGCTGGGGATTGGAATCCGCAGTGAAGGGTGCCCAAATTTTCTGGGCCCCCCGCTGCGAATTGCAGTCCACAGCCGCCCCAGAAAATGGCGCTTTTATAGAAGCGCCATCTTCTGGCGCTGTATCCAACTCTTCCAGTGGCCCTGGTGGCAGGTGGCACGCTGGGTAATAAGGGGTTAATACCAGCTATGTTTTACCCGCTGGTATAAAGCCCGAGATTCTAAATGTCAGGCCAAGGTTGACCTGGCCATTAAGAATCTCCAATAAAGGGTTAAAAAAAAAAAGACCACACAGAGAAAAATACTTTATTAGAAATAAATACACAGACACAGTAGGGACTCCATGTTTATTACTCCCTCTCACCCCTCCACGATGGAGAGATTTCTGTACTGACCATGCCAGGAGAGAGCGAGGGAAAAGAGAGCGAGCGAGGGGGGGGAGGAAAAGAAAGCGAGCGGGGGGGGGAAAGAGAGCGAGCGGGGGGAAAGAGAGCGAGGGGGGAGGAAAAGAGAGCGAGGGGTGAGGAAAAGAGAGCGAGGGGTGAGGAAAAGAGAGCGAGGGGTGAGGAAAAGAGAGCGAGGGGTGAGGAAAAGAGAGCGAGGGGTGAGGAAAAAAGAGCGAGGGGTGAGGAAAAGAGAGCGAGGGGTGAGGAAAAGAGAGCGAGGGGTGAGGAAAAGAGAGCGAGGGGGGAGGAAAAAAGAGAGCGAGGGGGGAGGAAAAGAGAGCGACGGGGGGAGGAAAAGAGAGCGAGGGGGGAGGAAAAGAGAGCGAGGGGGGGAGGAAAAGAGAGCGAGGGGGGGGGAAAGAGAGTGAGGGGGGAGGAAAAGAGAGCGAGGGGGGAGGAAAAAAAGAGCGCGGGAGGAAAAGAGAGCGGGGGAGGAAAAGAGAGCGCAGGGGGGAGGAAAAGAGAGCGCAGGGGGGAGGAAAAGAGAGCGCAGGGGGGAGGAAAAGAGAGCGCAGGGGGGAGGAAAAGAGAGCGAGGGGGGAGGAAAAGAGAGCGAGGGGGGAGGAAAAGAGAGCGCAAGGGGGAGGAAAAGAGAGCGCAGGGGGGGAAGAGAGCGAGGGAAAAGAGAGGGGAGGGGAGAGAGGGATAAGAGGGGAGAGAGGGATAAGAGGGGGGCAGAGAAGAGGGGGAAGAGGGGAGGGGGAGAAGAGTGGGGGGAGAGAAGAGAGTGGGGAAAGAACAGGGGGGGGGCAGAGGTGCTCTGTCACCAACTGTCTCCACTCTGTGACTTGTGGTGCAGGTGACAGAGTGCAGACAGTTGGTCCCATGCAGCAGGACAGGTGGCAGAGCACAGCGGTGACATGCCTGTCAGTGTCTTGCTGCTGGGAGGAGCAGATGATCACACTGCCCGACACCGGCCGCTCTCCTGACATCGCAGCAGAGCGGGCGGGTGGACAGTGTGATCACATACTTACGTGCAGGGGGGGATTCAGCTAAAGACCCCCACCCTGTACTGCACCCTGGCGCCCCGTGTCTCAGCCTCTCTGCAGGACGCCGGCTCCACACAAACATCCTCCGGATCCTCCCCTCGATACTGGGCTGTGACGTGCGGTAGTCACCGCCCACAGCCCTGTCACTCAATCTGAGTGGCGCCGGCATCCTGTGACGTACCCGTCTTGTTTGAGAGCCCGGAAATGCCGGGACGTCAGAGGATGCCGGCGGCCACAGCTCCAGGGGGTCATGTGACCGGCGCTGAGTGTGCAGGATAGCGCCGCTCAGTGCCAGAACTGGAAACACAAGCCAATGGAGAAGACGCCTAGAAAGGTAAGTAGAGCTCATACAGAAAATAAAAAAAATGGGTGAACCACCCCTTTAAATGAGCTAAACCGAGCTTACTGCAGGGATACAGGAGCAGACCCGAGATTACTAAAGAGATACAGAAGCAGAACCGAGTTTACTACAAAGTTGTGGGAGTATAACTGAGCTTACTGCAGAAATACAGGAGCAGAACTGAGCTTACTACAGAGATAAGGGAGCAGAGCCGCACTTACTACAGAGATAAGGGAGCAGAACCAAGCTTACTACAGAGAAATGGTAGCAGAACCGAGCTTACTACAGAGAAATGGGCTTTAAATGCTGTAGATGGGAGAGAAAGGCGAAATAGGGTCTTACCCGGTATGAGGGTAGAAAAGAATAAAGAGTATTTCACTCACCTGATGAGGTTGTGCCAGTCACAACACCTTATGAACGTTTGTGAGTGCCCGGGTGGTTCAGCAGCGGCCCCGTAGAAGTATATGGTATATATAATTGAAAACAGAAAAACGGGTTTCATGCCACGCTAAAAACCACAGATGCTGGTATATTAAAAATTTCTCTTTTATTTCACAGTTCTAATGGGAGCAGAACAGAGCTTACTACAGAGATATGAGAGCACAACTGAGCCTACTACAGAGATATGGGAGCAGAACCAAGCTTACTACAGAGATATGGAAGCAGAACTGAGCCTACTACAGAGATATGAGAGCAGAACTGAGCTTACTACAGAAAGAAGGGAGCAGAACTGAGCTTACTACAGAGATACGTGAGCTAAACCGAGCTTACTGCAGAGATACAGGAGCAGAACCGAGATTACTACAGGGATACAGGAGCTGAACCGACCTTATTACAGAGATATGGGAGCAGAACTGAGCTTACTACAAAGTTATGGGAGCAAAACCGAGCTTACTACAGAGATAAGGGAGCTAAACCGAGCTTACTGCAGAGATACAGAAGCAGAACCGAGATTACTACAGAGATACAGGAGCAGAACCGAGCTTACTACAGAGATAAGGGAGCAGAGCCGCACTTACTACAGAGATAAGGGAGCAGAACCGAGCTTACTACAGAGAAATGGGAGCAGAACAGAGCTTACTACAGAGATAAGGGAGCAGAACCGAGCTTACTACAGAGATAAGGGAGCAAAACCGAGGTTACTACAGAGATATGGTAGCAGAACCGAGCTTACTACAGAGATATGGGAGCATAACTGAGCTTACTACAGAGATACGAGAGCAAAACCGAGCTTACTACAGAGATAAGGTAGCAGAACTGGGCTTACTACAAAGATACGAGAACAAAACCGAGCTTACTACAGAGATAAGGGAGCAGAACTGAGGTTACTACAGAGATATGGGAGCAGAACTGAGCTTACTACAGAGAAATGGGAGCACAATAGAGCTTACTACAGAGATATGGGAGCAGAACTGAGCTTACTACAGGGATATGGGAGCACAACTGAGCCTACTACAGAGATATGAGAGCAAAACCAAGCTTACTACAGCGATATGGGAGCAGAACCGAGCTTGCTACATAGATATGGGCGCAGAACCGAGCTTACTACAGAGATACAACAGCAGAACCGAGCTTACTACAGAGATAAGGGAGCAGAACCGAGCTTACTACAGATACATGGGCTTTAAATGCTGTAGATGGGATAGAAAGGTGAAATAGGGTCTTACCCGGTATGAGGGTAGAAAGGAATAAAGAGTATTTCACTCACCTGATGAGGTTGTGCCAGTCACAACACCTTATGAACGTTTGTGAGTGCCCGGGTGGTTCAGCAGTGGCCCCGTTGAAGTATATGGTATATAATTGAAAACAGAAAAACGGGTTTTATGCCATGCTAAAAACCACAGATGCTGGTACATTAAAAATTTCTCTTTTATTTCACAGTTCTACGTGTTTCAGAGACATGTCCGTCTCCTTCTTCAGGAAAAAAGAAATTATTTTCTTTTTTCCTGAAGAAGGAGACGGGCATGTCTCTGAAATGCGTAGAACTGTGAAATAAAAGAGAAATTTTTAATATACCAGCATCTGTGGTTTTTAGCGTGGCATGAAACCCGTTTTTCTGTTTTCAACTATATACCATACAGAGATATGGGAGCAGAACCGAGCTTACTACAGAGATATGAGAGCACAACTGAGCCTACTACAGAGATATGGGAGCAGAACCGAGCTTACTACAGAGATATGGAAGCAGAACTCAGCCTACTACAAAGATATGAGAGCAGAACTGAGCTTACTACAGAAAGAAGGGAGCAGAACTGAGCTTACTACAGAGATACGTGAGCTAAACCGAGCTCATTGCAGAGATACAGGAGCAGAACCGAGATTACTACAGAGATACAGGAGCAGAACCGAGCTTACTACAGAGATAAGGGAGCAGAGCCGCACTTACTACAGAGATAAGGGAGCAGAACCGAGCTTACTACAGAAAAATGGGAGCAGAACAGAGCTTACTACAGAGATAAGGGAGCAGAACCGAGCTTACTACAGAGATAAGGGAGCAGAACCGAGGTTACTACAGAGATATGGTAGCAGAACCGAGCTTACTACAGAGATATGGGAGCATAACCGAGCTTACTACAGAGATACGAGAGCAAAACCGAGCTTACTACAGAGATAAGGGAGCAGAACCAAGCTTACTACAGAGAAATGGGAGCACAACAGAGCTTACTACAGAGATATGGGAGCAGAACTGAGCTTACTACAGAGATATGGGAGCACAACTGAGCCTACTACAGAGATATGAGAGCAGAACCGAGCTTACTACAGAGATATGGGAGCAGAACCGAGCTTGCTACATAGATACAACAGCAGAACCGAGCTTACTACAGAGAGAAGGGAGCAGAGCCGCACTTACTACAGAGATAAGGGAGCAGAACCGAGCTTACTACAGAGAAATGGGAGCAGAACAGAGCTTACTACAGAGATATGGGAGAAGAACCGAGCTTACTACAGAGATAAGGGAGCAGAACCGAGCTTACTACCGAGATATGGGAGCAGAACAGAGCTTACTACAGAGATATGGGAGAAGAACCGAGCTTACTACAGAGATAAGGGAGCAGAACCGAGCTTACTACCGAGATATGGGAGCAGAACCGAGCTTACTACAGAGATATGGGAGCAGAACTGAGCCTACTAGAGAGATATGGGAGCAGAACTGAGCTTACTACAGAGATAAGGGAGCAGAACCGAGCTTACTACAGAGATATGGGAGCAGAACCGAGCTTGCTACAGAGATATGGGAGCAGAATCGAGCTTACTACAGAGATACGAGAGCAAAACGAAGGTTACTACATAGATACGGGAGCCGAACTGAGCTTACTACAGAGATATGGGAGCAGAACCGAGCTTACTACAGAGAAATGGGAGCAAAACAGAGCTTACTACAGAGATATGGGAGCAGAACCGAGCTTACTACAGAGATATGGTAGCACAACTAAGCCTACTACAGAGATATGAGAGCAGAACCAAGCTTACTAAAGAGATATGGGAGCAGAACCGAGCTTACTACAGAGAGACGACAGCGGAACCGAGCTTACTACAGAGATAAGGGAGCAGAGCCGCACTTACTACAGAGATAAGGGAGCAAAACCGAGCTTACAACAGAGAAATGGGAGCAGAACAGAGCCTACTACAGAGATAAAGGAGCAGAACCGAGTTTACTACAGAGATATGGGAGCACAACTGAGCCTACTACAGAGATGAGGGAGAAGAACCAAGCTTACTACAGAGATAAGGGAGCAGAACCGAGCTTACTACAAAGATATGAGAGCAGAACTGAGCTTACTACAGAAAGAAGGGAGCAGAACTGAGCTTACTACAGAGATACGTGAGCTAAACCGAGCTCATTGCTGAGATACAGGAGCAGAACCGAGATTACTACAGAGATACAGGAGCAGAACCGAGCTTACTACAGAGATAAGGGAGCAGAGCCGCACTTACTACAGAGATAAGGGAGCAGAACCGAGCTTACTACAGAAAAATGGGAGCAGAACAGAGCTTACTACAGAGATAAGGGAGCAGAACCGAGCTTACTACAGAGATAAGGGAGCAGAACCGAGGTTACTACAGAGATATGGTAGCAGAACCGAGCTTACTACAGAGATATGGGAGCATAACCGAGCTTACTACAGAGATACGAGAGCAAAACCGAGCTTACTACAGAGATAAGGGAGCAGAACTGAGCTTACTACAGAGATACGAGAACAAAACCGAGCTTACTACATAGATAAGGGAGCAGAATTGAGCTTACTACAGAGATATGGGAGCAGAACCAAGCTTACTACAGAGAAATGGGAGCACAACAGAGCTTACTACAGAGATATGGGAGCAGAACTGAGCTTACTACAGAGATATGGGAGCACAACTGAGCCTACTACAGAGATATGAGAGCAGAACCGAGCTTACTACAGAGATATGGGAGCAGAACCGAGCTTGCTACATAGATACAACAGCAGAACCGAGCTTACTACAGAGAGAAGGGAGCAGAGCCGCACTTACTACAGAGATAAGGGAGCAGAACCGAGCTTACTACAGAGAAATGGGAGCAGAACAGAGCTTACTACAGAGATATGGGAGAAGAACCGAGCTTACTACAGAGATAAGGGAGCAGAACCGAGCTTACTACCGAGATATGGGAGCAGAACAGAGCTTACTACAGAGATATGGGAGAAGAACCGAGCTTACTACAGAGATAAGGGAGCAGAACCGAGCTTACTACCGAGATATGGGAGCAGAACCGAGCTTACTACAGAGATATGGGAGCAGAACTGAGCCTACTAGAGAGATATGGGAGCAGAACTGAGCTTACTACAGAGATAAGGGAGCAGAACCGAGCTTACTACAGAGATATGGGAGCAGAACCGAGCTTACTACAGAGATATGGGAGCAGAACCGAGCTTGCTACAGAGATATGGGAGCAGAATCGAGCTTACTACAGAGATACGAGAGCAAAACGAAGGTTACTACAGAGATACGGGAGCCGAACTGAGCTTACTACAGAGATATGGGAGCAGAACCGAGCTTACTACAGAGAAATGGGAGCAAAACAGAGCTTACTACAGAGATATGGGAGCAGAACCGAGCTTACTACAGAGATATGGTAGCACAACTAAGCCTACTACAGAGATATGAGAGCAGAACCAAGCTTACTAAAGAGATATGGGAGCAGAACCGAGCTTACTACAGAGAGACGACAGCGGAACCGAGCTTACTACAGAGATAAGGGAGCAGAGCCGCACTTACTACAGAGATAAGGGAGCAAAACCGAGCTTACAACAGAGAAATGGGAGCAGAACAGAGCCTACTACAGAGATAAAGGAGCAGAACCGAGTTTACTACAGAGATATGGGAGCACAACTGAGCCTACTACAGAGATGAGGGAGAAGAACCAAGCTTACTACAGAGATAAGGGAGCAGAACCGAGCTTACTACAGAGATATGGGAGCAGAACCAAACTTACTACAGAGATATGGGAGCAGAACTGAGCCTACTACAGAGATATGAGAGCAGAACTGAGCTTACTACAGAGATAAGGGAGCAGAACTGAGCTTACTACAGAGATATGGGAGCAGAACCGAGCTTACTACAGAGATATGGGAGCAGAACTGAGCCTACTACAGTGATATGAGAGCAGAACTGAGCTTACTACAGAGATAAGGGAGCAGAACTGAGCTTACTACAGAGATATGGGAGCTAAACTGAGCTTACTGCATAGATACAGGAGCAGAACTGAGATTACTACAGAGATACAGGAGCAGAACCGAGCTTACTACAGAGATATGAGAGCAGAACTGAGCTAACTACAGAGAAATTAAAGCAGAACATAGCTTACTACAGAGATATGGGAGCAGAACCAAGCTTACTACAGAGATACGAGAGCAAAACCGAGCTTACTACAGAGATAAGGGAGCAGAACTGAGCTTACTACAGAGATATGGGAGCAGGACCAAGCTTACTACAGAGAAATTAGAGCAGAACAGAGCTTACTACAGATATATGGGAGCAAAACCGAGCTTACTACAGAGATATGGGAGCACAACTGAGCCTACTACAGAGATATGAGAGCAGAACCGAGCTTACTACAGAGATAAGGGAGCAGAGCCGCACTTACTACAGAAATAAGGGAGCAGAACCGAGCTTACTACAGATAAATGGGAGCAGAACAGAGCTTACTACAGAGATATGGGAGCAGAACCGAGCCTACTACAGAGCTAAGGAAGCAGAACCGAGCCTACTACAGAGAAATGGGAGCAGAACAGAGCTTACTACAGAGATATGGGAGCACAACTGAGCCTACTACAGAGATATGAGAGCAGAACTGAGCTAACTACAGAGATAAGGGAGCAGAACTGAGCTTACTACAGAGATATGGGAGCTAAACCGAGCTTACTGCAGAGATACAGGAGCAGAACCGAGATTACTACAGAGATACAGAAGCAGAACGGAGCCTATTACAGAGTTAAAGGAGCAGAACCGAGTTTACTACAGAGATATGGGAGCACAACTGAGCCTACTACAGAGATGAGGGAGAAGAACCGAGTTTACTACAGAGATAAGGGAGCAGAACCGAGCTTACTACAGAGATATGGGAGCAGAACCAAGCTTACTACAGAGATATGGGAGCAGAACTGAGCCTACTACAGTGATATGACAGCAGAACTGAGCTTACTACAGAGATAAGGGAGCAGAACTGGGCTTACTACAGAGATATGGGAGCTAAACTGAGCTTACTGCATAGATACAGGAGCAGAACTGAGATTACTACAGAGATACAGGAGCAGAACCGAGCTTACTACAGAGATAAAGGCGCAGAACAGAGCTTACTACAGAGATAAGAGAGCAGAACCGAGCTCACTACAGAGATAAGGGAGCAGAACCGAGTTTACTACAGAGATATGGGAGCAGAACCGAGCTTACTACAGAGATATGGGAGCAGAACTGAGCTTACTACAGAGATATGGGAGCAGAACTGAGCCTACTACAGAGATATGAGAGCAGAACTGAGCTTACTACAGAGATAAGGGAGCAGAACTGAGCTTACTACAGAGATATGGGAGCAGAACCGAGCTTACTACAGAGATATGGGAGCAGAACTGAGCCTACTACAGTGATATGAGAGCAGAACTGAGCTTACTACAGAGATAAGGGAGCAGAACTGAGCTTACTACAGAGATATGGGAGCTAAACTGAGCTTACTGCATAGATACAGGAGCAGAACTGAGATTACTACAGAGATACAGGAGCAGAACCGAGCTTACTACAGAGATATGAGAGCAGAACTGAGCTAACTACAGAGAAATTAAAGCAGAACATAGCTTACTACAGAGATATGGGAGCAGAACCAAGCTTACTACAGAGATACGAGAGCAAAACCGAGCTTACTACAGAGATAAGGGAGCAGAACTGAGCTTACTACAGAGATATGGGAGCAGGACCAAGCTTACTACAGAGAAATTAGAGCAGAACAGAGCTTACTACAGATATATGGGAGCAAAACCGAGCTTACTACAGAGATATGGGAGCACAACTGAGCCTACTACAGAGATATGAGAGCAGAACCGAGCTTACTACAGAGATAAGGGAGCAGAGCCGCACTTACTACAGAAATAAGGGAGCAGAACCGAGCTTACTACAGATAAATGGGAGCAGAACAGAGCTTACTACAGAGATATGGGAGCAGAACCGAGCCTACTACAGAGCTAAGGAAGCAGAACCGAGCCTACTACAGAGAAATGGGAGCAGAACAGAGCTTACTACAGAGATATGGGAGCACAACTGAGCCTACTACAGAGATATGAGAGCAGAACTGAGCTAACTACAGAGATAAGGGAGCAGAACTGAGCTTACTACAGAGATATGGGAGCTAAACCGAGCTTACTGCAGAGATACAGGAGCAGAACCGAGATTACTACAGAGATACAGAAGCAGAACGGAGCCTATTACAGAGTTAAAGGAGCAGAACCGAGTTTACTACAGAGATATGGGAGCACAACTGAGCCTACTACAGAGATGAGGGAGAAGAACCGAGTTTACTACAGAGATAAGGGAGCAGAACCGAGCTTACTACAGAGATATGGGAGCAGAACCAAGCTTACTACAGAGATATGGGAGCAGAACTGAGCCTACTACAGTGATATGACAGCAGAACTGAGCTTACTACAGAGATAAGGGAGCAGAACTGGGCTTACTACAGAGATATGGGAGCTAAACTGAGCTTACTGCATAGATACAGGAGCAGAACTGAGATTACTACAGAGATACAGGAGCAGAACCGAGCTTACTACAGAGATAAAGGCGCAGAACAGAGCTTACTACAGAGATAAGAGAGCAGAACCGAGCTCACTACAGAGATAAGGGAGCAGAACCGAGTTTACTACAGAGATATGGGAGCAGAACCGAGCTTACTACAGAGATATGGGAGCAGAACTGAGCTTACTACAGAGATATGAGAGCAAAACCGAGATTACTACAGAGATAAGGGAGCAGAATTGAGCTTACTACAGAGATATGGGAGCAGAACTGAGCTTACTACAAAGTTATGGGAGCAAAACCGAGCTTACTACAGAGATAAGGGAGCAGAACTGAGCTAACTACAGACATAAGGGAGCTAAACCGAGCTTACTACAGAGATAAGGGAGCAGAACTGAGCTAACTACAGATATAAGGGAGCTAAACCGAGCTTACTGCAGAGATATAGGAGCAGACCTGAGATTACTACAGAGATAAGGGAGCAGAACCGAGCTTACTACAGAGATAAGGGAGCAGAGCCACACTTACTACAGAGATAAGGGAGCAGAACCGAGCTTACTACAGAGAAATGAAAGCAGAACATAGCTTACTACAGAGATATAGGAGCAGAACCGAGCTTACTACACAGATACAAGAGCAAAACCGAGCTTACTACAGAGATAAGGGAGCAGAACTGAGCTTACTACAGAGAAATGGGAGCAGAACAGAGCTTACTACAGAGATATGGGAGCAGAACCGAACTTACTACAGAGATATGGGAGCACAACTGAGCTTACTACAGAGATATGAGAGCAGAACCGAGCTTACTACAGAGATATGGGAGCAGAACCGAGCTTACTACATAGATATGGGAGCAGAACCGAGCTTACTACAGAGATAAGGGAGCAGAACTGAGCTTACTACAGAGATATGGGAGCAGAACCGAGCTTACTACAGAGAAATGGGAGCAGAACACAGCTTACTACAGAGATATGGGAGCAGAACCGAACTTACTACAGAGATATGGGAACACAACTGAGCCTACTACAGAGATATGAGAGCAGAACCGAGCTTACTACAGAGATATGGGAGCAGAACCGAGCTTACTACATAGATATGGGAGCAGAACCGAGCTTACTACAGAGATAAGGGAGCAGAGCCGCACTTACTACAGAAATAGGGGAGCAGAACCGAGCTTACTACAGATAAATGGGAAAAGAACAGAGCTTACTACAGAGATATGGGAGCAGAACCGAGCCTACTACAGAGATAAGGAAGCAGAACCGAGCTTACTACAGAGAAATGGGAGCAGAACAGAGCTTACTACAGAGATATGGGAGCACAACTGAGCCTAATACAGAGATAAGGTGGCAGAACCGAGCTTACTACAGAGATAAGGGAGCAGAACTGAACCTACTACAGAGATATGGGAGCAGAACTGAGCTTACTACAGAGATAAGGGAGCAGAACTGAGCTTACTACAGAGATATGGGAGCAGAATCGAGCTTACTACAGAAAAATGGGAGCAGAACTGAGCTTACTACAGAGATATGGGAGCACAACTGAGCCTACTACAGAGATATGAGAGCAGAACCGAGCTTACTACATAGACATTGGAGCATAACCGAGCTTACTACAGAAATACGACAGCAGATCCAAGCTTACTACAGAGATAAAGGAGCAGAACCGACCTACTACAGAGATACAGGAGCAGAACCGAGCTTGCTGTACCCATACAAGAACAAAATCGGACTTACTCAGTCTGCTACATAGAAACAGCAACAGGACACCAAGCCACCTAAATAACTAAGGGAACTGAACAAGCTTACTGCATAGTCACAGTACCAGAACTAAGCTTACTGCTTAAATATGGTACCATAACTGAGCTTACTGTATTGATATAGGAGTAAAACCATACTTGCTACATAGATACAGTACCATAACCCAGCTAACTACATGTACAACAATTACAAAGCGTATCCTATATTTTCAATGTTAAACTCGTACGGAACACGGCTGGCACACGGAGTATACACTTATGCCTTCTGTGTGCTGTACGTGTTTTTCACGGCCCCCTAGACTTCTATTGGCCCTTGTCATGTGCGCTGCTGGGGAAAAAAAAAGATGTCTCTGTAGGGATCACACACGGTCTGTGTAAACACATGGACATGCGAGCAGTACCATAGATTATAATGGGTACGCGTTGTAACCGTGAAAAAAACGGATACAACACATACCACATGCACAGACATGTGAAGGAGGCCATAAGGTGGTGAATCCAAAACACTAGGAACCCTGATGGTGGGCACGCATCCTTACATACAGGCAGCTTACCAACATACACAACCCCAAAAACACGGACATGTAAACATACAGTACAGAGATGTGGTGTACACATATACAGCATTCAGCCGTATACACCTACACACACCTGCTTACAGCCGTATACACATGCACACACCTGCGTACAGCCATATAAACCTGCAAACACCTGCGTACAGCCGTATAGACCTACAGCCACCTGCGTACAGCCGTATACACTTACACACACCTGTGTACAGCTGCATACACCTACACACACACACCTGTGTACAGCTGTATACACATACACACACACCTGTGTACAGCCGTATACACATACACACACCTGTGTACAGCCGTGTACACATATACACACCTGTGCACAGCTGTATACACACACACACCTGCGTACAGCCGTATACACATACACACACCTGCGTACAGCCGTATACACATACACACACCTGCGTACAGCAGTATACACCTACAGAAACCTGCGTACAGCCGTATACACACACACATATATACAGACACATACACAGATAAAATAAACAAGCGAACTTGTGGTATAATTCTTAAATAAAATAAAATTTTATTGTTTATGCATTTAAAATTGCCTCAGCAAAGAGTCCTCAAGGGGTTAACAGAATTGCATGTAATTTATTTACAACAGTTGCGATCAATTGACATATCAAAATACATACAATGTTAGGGTCAGTTAAAGATTATAAGTCACTAGCATAGGTTTTGGGTAGAATACATCAAAAATAAATATCAATACATATTGTAATTTCCCATTACCACCTATTAATAGTAAGCCCAGCATCAAGGCTGCCTATACTGAACGCCCAACTGCGTGTCAATAGTATAACAAGGCCCTATATATATAATAATTGGAAACCACAATTGGTTTGTATTAAAGCCCGTAGAAAAAACAACTGTATGATCACAACCATAGTACAATACTGACCAATTGCAGCAAGTCCGGATACCCCACCAGTCCCTACGCGCGTTTCACCTCTTCTTCAGGGGACGTATGGTGGACTGTGTGTAGGTCGGGTATATATAGTGTGGGCAATTAGTTTTAGATTGAAAAAAGCGGACTTCCTGTTGCGCCACGTGGGCGGTGTCTGACGTTCCCATAGGGGAGATCGAATGTCCATCACTGCATAGTGGAATCCCGGTCAGCTGTGCTCAAGCTTCCACATAGTTTATTTTACTACGCCCCATGAATGCAGCAAGTCGGCGAATCACGTGATACAGCCTTAGCCAATGGAGCGTCCAGGTGGAACAGTAAGAACCTCCTTATACCAGGCGTTTCAGTCGCCAATGAAGGAGGCCAGGTCAGCTCCCCACAGCCGCGTCATAGAACGTGACGCGTGTTGTCAAGGCAACCCCTAGCGTCCGACTGACAGACATGTGTTCCGAACATGACCTCATCCAAGGACAAGTATAAACTTATATTACCAAAGTGCGGTCAGCCGGAATACAGACATCTGTCAGCATAGCGGCCGAACTGCAATTAGTTACAGTCAGCATGTATCTAACAGCCCGTAGCTGCACTCTTTAGTAACGGAGAAAGCAAAGCAAATCACGTGATACGGTTTTAGCCAATGAAGAGTCCTGACAGGACTGCAAAGGCCTATGTATACTAGACGCTTCAACCGCCAGTGAAAGAGGCCAGGTTAATCTATCACAGCCACGTCATAGGACGTGACGTGTGTTGTCACAGCAACCTCTAGCGTCTCACTGGCAAAAATATGTTTATTTAGATGGAATCGTGTTTGGGACATATTTTTGCCAGTGAGACGCTAGAGGTTGCTGTGACAACACACGTCACGTCCTATGACGTGGCTGTGATAGATTAACCTGGCCTCTTTCACTGGCGGTTGAAGCGTCTAGTATACATAGGCCTTTGCAGTCCTGTCAGGACTCTTCATTGGCTAAAACCGTATCACGTGATTTGCTTTGCTTTCTCCGTTACTAAAGAGTGCAGCTACGGGCTGTTAGATACATGCTGACTGTAACTAATTGCAGTTCGGCCGCTATGCTGACAGATGTCTGTATTCCGGCTGACCGCACTTTGGTAATATCTATATATATAATTGCCTTATTCTGTCTGTCTGTCTGTCTGTCATGCTTCAAAATTGTGTCCTTCCGGTGACATTGTGTCCTTACGGTGACACAAAGCTGATTGGCCGCTGGGCTCACCATGGCCCCGCCCCCTTACACCGATTGGCCGCTCGCCCAGTCTGCGCCCCCACACGGATTGGCCAGCCGCTCGCCCAGGCTCCGCCCCCCCACAGATTGGCCTCTCGCCCCAGCACCCTGCAGGCATTGGCAATTCAGCCACGCCACGCCCCGCCCCCCTCACGCAACGCACGTTAGCTCTGGCCCCGCCCACTTCCCCCCGCGCATTCCCCGAACTGTCACGGCTGTCACGGAGGTGAGTACTGTACAACCCCCCCCTCTCCCCCCCCCCCCGCGCATTCCCCGAACTGTCACGGAGGTGAGTACTGTACTGCCCCCCCCCCCCGTCCCCCATCCCCCGCTCGCACAGGAGTGGTGTGGGCTCCCGTGCGAGCGGGGGATGGGATACGTTGGCATGGTTACAAGCGCATCAAGGTCCTGCAGCGCGCGGAAGATCCACACACACACACACACATAACAGCACACACACACACACATGCACACACATCAGATCACACTCACTCTCACACACACACCTCACACACACACCTCTCACACACCTCACATCGCATCCTCACACTCACAGCATCCGGCGATATCGCTTGCTTCTCGGCCTCGATACTGTGCTGTTGTGACCTTCCAGGACCTGACGGAGGATCACATGGCCAGAAGCATGTGGTATCTCCGGATGTTGTGACTGTGAGCGCGTATGTGCGATATCGTCAGTGTCTGTGTGTGTGAGTGGATGCGATCGGGTGTGTGTGAGTGGATGCGATCGGGTGTGTGTGAGTGGATGCGATCGGGTGTGTGTGAGTGTCGGGATCGGGTGTGTGTGAGTGTATGCGATCGTGTGTGTGAGTGTCGGCAGAGGAGCACGGCGTGCTGGAGGAGGCTGGGAGCAGAGAGGCTGATCTTGGGGAAGGCTGGGAGGGGGAGGCTGATGCTGGGGGAGACTGGGAGGGGAAGGCTGATGCTGAAGGAGGCTGGGAGGAGGAGGCTGGGAGGAAGGAGGCTGGGAGGAGAGAGGCTGATCCTGGGGAAGGCTGGGAACGGGAGGCTGATGCTGAGGGAGGCTGGAAGGAGAGAGGCTGATGCTGGGGGAGGCTGGAAGGAGAGAGGCTGAGGCTGGGAGGAGAGAGGCTGATGCTGGGGAAGGCTGATGCTGAGGGAGGCTGGGAGGGGAAAGCTGATGCTGGGGAAGGCTGGGAGGACGGAGGCTGGGAGGAGAGAGGCTGATCCTGGGGACGGCTGGGAGAGAGAGGCTGATGCTGGGGGAGGCTGGAAGGAGAGAGGCTGATGCTGGGGGAGGCTGGAAGAAGAGAGGCTGATGCTGGGGAGGCTGGAAGAAGAGAGGCTGATGCTGGGGGAGGCTGTGAGGAGAGAGGCTGATGCTGGGGAAGGCTGGGAGGAGAGAGGCTGATGCTGGGGACAGAGAGGAGAGGCTGATGCTGGGGACAGAGAGGCTGATGCTGGGGACAGAGAGGCTGATGCTGGGATGAGAGAGGCTGATGCTGGGATGAGAGAGGCTGATGCTGGGATGAGAGAGGCTGATGCTGGGAGAAGAGAGGCTGATGCTGGGGACAGAGAGGCTGATGCTGGGGACAGAGAGGCTGATGCTGGGGACAGAGGCTGATGCTGGGGACAGAGAGGCTGATGCTGGGGACAGAGAGGCTGATGCTGCGGGCAGAGAGGCTGATGCTGCGGGTAGAGAGGCTGATGCTGGCGCAGCATGGCGGATGGAGCACGTTTGGGAGTGCGCAGCATGGCGGATGGAGCACGTTTGGAAGTGCGCAGCATGGCGGATGGAGCACGTTTGGGAGTGCGCAGCATGGCGGATGGAGCACGTTTGGGAGTGCGCAGCATGGCGGATGGAGCACGTTTGGGAGTGTGCAGCGTGGCGGATGGAGCACGTTTGGGAGTGCGCAGCATGGCGGATGGAGCACGTTTGGGAGTGCGCAGCATGGGGGATTCAGCACGATGGGGAGTGCGGAGTATGGCGGATGGAGCACGTTTGGGAGTGCGCAGCATGGCGGATGGACCACGTTTGGGAGTGCGCAGCATGGCGGATGGAGCACGTTTTGGAGTGCGCAGCATGGGAGATGGAGCACGATGGGGGGTGCGCAGCATAGGGGATGGAGCACGATGGGGAGTGCGGAGTATGGCGGATGAAACACGTTTGGGAGTGTGCAGCATGGCGGATGGAGCACGTTTGGGAGTGCGCAGGATGGGAGATGGAGCACGATGGAGGGTGCGCAGCATAGGGGATGGAGCACGTTTGGGAGTGCGCAGCATGGCGGATGGAGCACGTTTGGGAGTGCGCAGCATGGGAGATGGAGCACGATGGGGAGTGCGCAGCATGGCGGATGGAGCACGTTTGGGAGTGCGCAGCATGGGGGATGGAGCACGATGGGGAGTGCGCAGCATGGCGGATGGAGCACGTTTGGGAGTGCGCAGCATGGCGGATGGAGCACGTTTGGGAGTGCGCAGCATGGCGGATGGAGCACGTTTCGGAGTGCGCAGCATGGCGGATGGAGCACGTTTGGGAGTGCGCAGGATGGGAGATGGAGCACGATAGGGAGTGCGCTGCATGGGGGATGGAGCACGATGGGGAGTGCGCTGCATGGGGGATGGAGCACGATGGGAAGTGCACACCTCCCCCCAACACACACACACACACACACACGCGCGCGCGCGCGCGCACTGCACAACACACCACACACACACACTGGGAACCACAAACAACTGCCCTACACAGACACCCACACACAGACAACGCTGCACACACAAATATACGCACATACCGCACAACACACACATTGCACAAAACATACCTCCCCCCAAAACACACCACACACACACAAACCGCGCAACACACACACACAACGCTACACACACAGCGCTCCACAAACAACGCAACACACAAACAACACTGCTCTCACCCCCATCACACCCAGACAACACCCAGAACATGTACAGCGCCCTACACAAACACTTGGTAACTACACACAACAACATCTATATATATATATATATATATATATATATATATATATATATAACAAAAATCATACATTAACTACACAATACGTAAATTCTAGAATACCCGATGCGTAGAATCGGGCCACCTTCTAGTAAGTTTATACTTGTCCTTGGATGAGGTCATGTTCAGAACACATGTCTGTCAGTCGGACGCTAGGGGTTGCCTTGACAACACGCGTCACGTTCTATGACGCGGCTTCCTTCATTGGCGACTGAAACGCCTGGTATAAGGAGGTTCTTACTGTTCCACCTGGACGCTCCATTGGCTAAGGCTGTATCACGTGATTCGCCGGTTTGCTGCATTCATGGGGCGTAGTAAAATAAACTATGTGGAAGCTTGAGCACAGCTGACCGGGATTCCACTATGCAGTGATGGACATTCGATCTCCCCTATGGGAACGTCAGACACCGCCCACGTGGCGCAACAGGAAGTCCACTTTTTTTCAATCTAAAACTAATTGCCCACACTATATATACCCAACCTACACACAGTCCACCATACGTCCCCTGAAGAAGAGATGAAACGCGCGTAGGGACTGGTGGGGTATCCGGACTTGCTGCAATTGGTCAGTATTGTACTATGGTTGTGATCATACAGTTGTTTTTTCTACGGGCTTTAATACAAACCAATTGTGGTTTCCAATTATTATATATATAGGGCCTTGTTATACTATTGACACGCAGTTGGGCGTTCAGTATAGGCAGCCTTGATGCTGGGCTTACTATTAATAGGTGGTAATGGGAAATTACAATATGTATTGATATTTATTTTTGATGTATTCTACCCAAAACCTATGCTAGTGACTTATAATCTTTAACTGACCCTAACATTGTATGTATTTTGATATGTCAATTGATCGCAACTGTTGTAAATAAATTACATGCAATTCTGTTAACCCCTTGAGGACTCTTTGCTGAGGCAATTTTAAATGCATAAACAATAAAATTTTATTTTATTTAAGAATTATACCACAAGTTCGCTTGTTTATTATAGTTATAGTGGTGTTCTGGCACTTTCAATGAGGTTGGGAAGTGACTTATATTAAATGACATACACAGATACAGTATAGTCACATAGAAGCGTATACATATTTGAAAATATTCACATACAAGTAATCATACACATAGACACAATCCTATACACACAGACACATAATGGGGTGCTTTTTACTTTTGATGATTGGGGGACATTTCTCTTCTCTCCAGTGCAGCCACAGACTTGTTTGATGGTAAATCCCTGTAGGCTAAAGGACCTGTGGTGACGTCACGCCCATGTGATCAGAAGGGGGCGTGGCCTCAGCTACGCAGCTGATAACAGAAAGAAACTCCAGGTGTCCTGGAGTTCTTTATAATAGAAGCGGGGTCTGAGGTAAGACCTCCAGATGGGGTGACCATGTGCAGGGGGGTGCAGGGGGAGAGGTGAGGGCGAAGCCTGTATGATTATAGTGGACGGGAGGAAACATGGCCACGCCCACTAACAAAGCCGGTCACGCCCACTACCCAGGCAGCTTCTAACCACTGGCATGTAGCCGCAACCCTTGTCTGATGCTCCTCGGCTGGATGGAGGCAGCGCACGCTGCATGACGTCATTATAACACACGTGGCCGCGCACTGTGAACTGCGAGTGGCCGTGCTCCAAATCAGACACCCCCATACTTTGCACTGACGAGGGGCAAGCACCCCGAAACACCGTGTCTGCAAATTGGGATTCTGATCGGGCATATATATCCTGAGTCATATTGCAAAGGATTGTTGAAAATCCACTTGTGACTTTTAGGATCGCTACTTCCAATAGGTGGCGCTGTGCTAGAGTTTGTCTCCTTTACTGGAGAGACAATTTGACTTTTGTCAGTGACATGAGTACCATTTCTGGCCTAAGAAACGCCAGCAGTTTTGCTGAATTTGATGTGCGGCAAAGAGACACACTGTCCTACCTCACCTTCACCCCAGCACCGCTCATTTTGGTGGAGCTATTTCAAACTAGTATGGGAATGACAAAAGTTGCAACATTTTTGCACAACTCTAAATTGCACCCAATTTTTGCAATATAGGGGGAGTCCCAGGAGATCATATGACTAGCCCCTCCCCACCCCTTTGTTTTTATCCCCTTTCCATTCCCTTCGTTTTTCCTACAATTACTATATAAATGCTATTGTAATCAGTAATCAATGCATTTTAATATACAAAATAAAAGCAATAAAATAATTTGATGGAAAAAATATAAAAGGAATACATACATACATACACCATCAAAGGTATGACTGTATTTCTGCAATGTTTTTAAAAAATGGATGATTGAAATGGATATGTGTATAAATATATGTCTGACTAGAAGGTGGCCCGATTCTACGCATCGGGTATTCTAGAATTTACGTATTGTGTAGTTCATGTATGATTTTTGTTATAGATATATAGATATATATATATATATATATATATATATATATATATATGTTGTTGTGTGTAGTTACCAAGTGTTTGTGTAGGGCGCTGTACATGTTCTGGGTGTTGTCTGGGTGTGGCGGGGGGTGAGAGCGGTGTTGTATGTGTGTTGCGTTGTTTGTGGAGCACTGTGTGTCTGTCGCGTTGTGTGTGTGTGTGTTGCGCGGTTTGTGTGGGTGTGGTGTGTTTTGGGGGGAGGTATGTTTTGTGCAATGTGTGTGTTGTGCGGTATGTGCGTATATTTATGTATGCCGCGGTGTTTGTGTGTTGGGTGTTGTGTGTGTGTGCAGCGTTGTCTGTGTGTGTGGGTGTCTGTGTATGGCGGTGTTTGTGGTTCCCTGTGTGTGTGTGTGTGTGTGTTGGGGGGAGGTGTGCACCTCCCATCGTGCTCCATCCCCCATGCTGCGCACCCCCCATCATGCCCCATCCCCTATGCGGCGCATTCCCCATCGTGCTCCATCCCCCATGCTGCGCACCCCCCATCATGCCCCATCCCCTATGCGGCGCATTCCCCATCGTGCTCCATCCCCCATGCTGCGCACCCCCCATCGTGCTCCATCCCCCATGCTGCGCACTCCCCATCGTGCTCCATCCTCCATGCTGCGCACTCCCCATTGTGCTCCATCCTCCATGCTGCGCACTCCCCATCATGCTCCATCCCCCATGCTGCGCACCCCCCCATCGTGCTACATCCCCCATGCTGCGCACCCCCCATCGTGCTACATCCCCCATGCTGCGCACTCCCCATCGTGCTACATCCCCCATGCTGCGCACCCCCCATCGTGCTACATCCCCCATCGTGCTACATCCCCCATCGTGCTACATCCCCCATGCTGCGCACTCCCCATCGTGCTACATCCCCCATGCTGCGCACCCGCCATCGTGCTCCATCCGCCATGCTGCTCACTCCCCATCGTGCTACATCTGCCATGCTGCGCACTCCCCATCGTGCTACATCCCCCATGCTGCGCACTCCCCATCGTGCTAGATCCCCCATGCTGCGCACTCCCCATCGTGCTACATCCCCCATGCTGCGCATTCCCCATCGTGCTACATCCCCCATGCTGCGCACCCCCCATCGTGCTACATTCCCCATCGTGCTACATCCCCCATGCTGCGCACTCCCCATCGTGCTACATCCCCCATGCTGCGCACCCGCCATCATGCTCCATCCGCCATGCTGCGCACTCCCCATCGTGCTACATCCCCCATGCTGCGCACTCCCCATCGTGCTACATCCCCCATGCTGCGCACCTCCCCATCGTGCTACATCCCCCATGCTGCGCACTCCCCATCGTGCTACATCCCCCATGCTGCGCACTCCCCATCGTGCTACATCCCCCATGCTGCACACTCCCCATCGTGCTACATCCCCCATGCTGCGCACTCCCCATCGTGCTACATCCCCCATGCTGCGCACTCCCCATCGTGCTACATCCCCCATGCTGCGCACTCCCCATCGTGCTACATCCCCCATGCTGCGCACCCCCCATCGTGCTCCATCCCCCATGCTGCGCACTCCCCATCGTGCTCCATCCCCCATGCTGCGCACTCCCCATCGTGCTACATCCCCCATGCTGCACACTCCCCATCGTGCTACATCCCCCATGCTGCGCACCTCCCCATCGTGCTACATCCCCCATGCTGCGCACTCCCCATTGTGCTACATCCCCCATGCTGCGCACTCCCCATCGTGCTACATCCCCCATGCTGCGCACTCCCCATCGTGCTACATCCCCCATGCTGCGCACCCCCCATCGTGCTACATCCCCCATGCTGCGCACTCCCCATCGTGCTACATCCCCCATGCTGCGCACTCCCCATCGTGCTACATCCCCCATGCTATAATAGTTCTCCTATTATACTCAGAGAGGAGTATAATAGGAGGACTGTAATAGGAGGAGTAGTCCTGGGGGGAGAGGAGTATAATGCCGGCTCCCTGCACATGTGTACCGGGAGCCGGTGTACACTGGTAACTATGATACACATCGGGTAACTAAGGGACCTTAGTTACCCGATGTGTATAATGGTTACCAGCGTTCACGGGCTCCGTCAAGATCCCAGCATCGCAAGGTTATGTCTGGCGCTGCTGGGATCGTGACGGAGCCGGTGTAGAAGCAAGCGATATCCCAGGATGTTGTGAGTGTGTGGATGTGATGTGTGAGGTGTGTGTGAGAGTGAGTGTGATCTGATGTGTGTGTGTGTACTCACCTGGGAGTCGGAGCTCCGTGTCAGTTGGGCCAGAGCGAGCGTGCATTGCGTGAGGGGGCGGGGCCTGCAGAGAGCCGGGGCGAGAGGCCAATCCGTGTGGGGGGGGGCGGGGCCATGGCGAGCCCAGCGGCCAATCAGCTTTGTGTCACCGTAAGGACACAATTTTGGAGCATGACAGACAGACAGACAGACAGAATAAGGCAATTATATATATAGATACCAATTTTACATAAATTTTTACCATTATATGTGATATATTTATGAAAATTCAAATTTATCCAGTTAAAATTAAGTTTTAAACAGTACAAACTGACACCTCAAGTACATCACAATAACATGGCATGAAACAAGCCACAGACAGATTTTACCATTGCATTTTTATTGTTTTGCGGTACACTTTGGAGCTTTTACAGATCACTTAAGGTATCATTTTCCTTGCAATTTAAATAACTGTTAAAATCTTTTTACATAGGATCATTAAGGTCCAGTCACACTAAGCAACTTACCAGCGATCCCAACAACGATAGGGATCGCTGGTAAGTTGCTAGGAGGTTGCTGGTGAGATGTCACACTGCGACGCTCCAGCGATCCCACCAGCAACCTGACCTGGCAGGGATCGCTGGAGCGTCGCTACACAAGTTGCTGGTGAGCTCACCAGCAACCAGTGACAAGCCCCCAGCGCCGCGTGGAAGATGCTGCGCTTGGTAACTAAGGTAAATATCGGGTAACCAACCCGATATTTACCTTGGTTACCACGGCACGCAGCTACACGTGCAGAGAGCAGGGAGCAGCGCACACTGAGCGCTGGCTCCCTGCTCTCCTAGTTACAGCACACATCAGGTTAATTACCCGATGTGTGCTGCAGCTCCATGTGCACAGAGCAGGGAGCAGCGCACAATGCTTAGCGCTGGCTCCTTGCTCTCCAAGTTACAGCACACATCGGGTTAATTACCCGATGTGTGCTGCAGCTAAATGTGCACAGAGCAGGGAGCAGCGCACAATGCTTAGCGCTGGCTCCTTGCTCTCCTAGTTACAGCACACATCGGGTTAATTAACCCGATGTGTGCTGCAGCTACATGTGCACAGAGCAGGAGCCGGCATCACAGGCAGTGAGAGCGGCGGAGGCTGGTATCAAAGGTAAATATCGGGTAACCAAGGACAGGGCTTCTTGGTTACCCGATGTTTACATTGGTTACCAGCCTCCGCAGAAGCCGGCTCCTGCTGCCTGCACATTTAGTTGTTGCTGTCTCGCTGTCACACACAGCGATCTGTGCTTCACAGCGGGACAGCAACAACTAAATAATGGCCCAGGACATTCAGCAACAACCAACGACCTCACAGCAGGGGCCAGGTTGTTGCTGGATGTCACACACAGCAACATCGCTAGCAACGTCACAAAAGTTGTTCGTTAGCAGCGACGTTGCTAGCGATGTTGCTTAGTGTGACGGGGCCTTTATACCACAACCTTATTTATATATGACATAGGATTTAGATACAATTTTGCACTGTGCACTTTGTCATATATTAGGGATTGACTTTTTAAGTGATCCTGGCATTATGCACTTTATTTTCCTAGTAAAACCGCTGCTATAATTTATGGGACATTTTTTCCTGCCTAATATTTATATGGATTTGTAAAATATTTATTTTAATTGTTGAATAAAAATAATAATTTTAATGATATTTGCACCATCATTCCCTTTATTTATTTAATTCTAACGAATTTTTTATCTGAATGTATTTTTGATATTTATTTTTATTGTTTTGTAGTTTTTGCAGTCGAGAAAGATTACTCAACCTTCTCCTATCAACATGAAAATCACTCTGCACTAGCATTTAACTAGGATGACATCAGTGATCTGGATGAGTTTTTCACAATGATGTAAACATGCATTGGAGAGTTTGGACTGCTGTAATGATCAAACATGGACAATTATCATTTTTTTTTCTTTTTATGAACCACTTGGTCATCTAAAAACTTGAACATGTGAACAGCCCTATAGACTATATTGTACAAATGTTTGTGTCAGTGAAAATCACACACAGAACACACATGTGAAACACAGATGAATAATTGAGGCCTTACATGTTCTCACATATAGGAGTACAGTTACGTCCATTAGATGGTTACGCATCTATCCAACTTGCTGTGTCAGAGTCAGCGTCAGCTGTACTATACAGTAAGAGAGGACAAGTTTTGAGATATATTTGATTTCAGCCCTTTAAGGCTAGAGTCACATATGCAGTTTTTCAAGTAAAAAAAAGGGAGGGAATAAAAACAAGAAGTTTTTCCTTGATAATATGCATTGTCTTTGGATACACTTCTTAAGCCTGCTTTACACGTTGCAATTTCGCATACGATATCGTATGCGATGTGACCCGCCCCCATCGTATGTGTGGCATGTTCAATTTGTTGAACGTGACGCACAAACGATTAACCCCCATCACATGTACTTACCCGTCCATACGACCTCGATGTGGGCGGCGAACGTACACTTCCTGGAGTGGGATGGACGTTTGGCGTCACATCGACGTCACGCGGCAGCCGGCCAATACAAGCGGAGGGGTGGAGCTGAGTGGGACGTAAACATCCCGCCCACCTCCTTCCTTCCGCATTGTTGGCGGGAGCCGCGGACTGAGGTAAGCTGTCGTTCAATGTTCCCGGGGTGTCACACACTGCGATGTGTGCTGCCTCGGGAACATTGCACAACCGCACATTCAATCTTTGAGGAATGAACGACGTGCATGCGATGAACGGATTTTCGTTCAATCACAATTGCACGGAGGTTTTACACGCTACAATCATACTTACGATGCCGGATGTGCGTGACTTACGACGTGACCCCGCCGACACATCATAAGATTTATTGTAGCATGTAAAGCGGCCTTTACTTGCACCCAGATTGTGAGACTATTGTGGCTAAACTATATAGAGCTGATGCTGTTCATTTGCTGGTGACATCAATGGTTAACACCATACTTGTTTTCTCAAAGAACCACTAAATTCAAAACCCAATCCAAGAAACAAGAAATATAAAGAAAAACTTGATAATTAATATTTTTAATCCCCCCCCCCCCAAAAAAAAAAAGTGCCCACTGTGCCCAGGTTTTTCCAGCCCTTCAGCAGCTTCATAGACAGCAAATGGAAAAGAGGTTGACCATGTGTTCCTTTTCTCCATTCATGAAGATATTCATCAGAGTTTGGTTACTGATTCCAGAGACCCATTCACAGGATCCCCAAGGGTCCTATGTAAGGGGTAGTCGGAACCCTGGTAGTGTGGAGAAGACGTTCCCCCCCCCCTGAAGACGCCACAGTAGTATGGTGGCACATTGTACAATGTTGTGTGTTATGTACGGTTCTCCCCCCATAGGTGCCAGTGTAGTGAGTGGTTCCCCTGGTAACAGTGACAGGGAAGGAAGGGGCAGGGCAGCCTAGGAGGGAAGAGAAGGAAGGGAGGTCTCTGAAGGCAGAGCAGTGTGCAGAGAGATGTGACTGGAGAGAGAAGTCTGAGGTGACGGGGCAGAGTGTGTGAGTAAAAAGTGGCAGGCAGCCAGAGTGAGTGCGCAGACAAAGAAGTGGAGGTACACGGGAACGCCCGTAGAAAGCAAGAGAAGTAGTTCCCCGGCAAAGAAGTGGAGAGGTGAGAACTTATCCGGAGCTGGTAGTCTGTGCTAGATCTGCCCTATAGTAAATCCGGGTTCAGTGTGCAGCTACTAGGGGGTTAACGCATGTCCCCTGCAGGCAAGGGAAAGTTACCGGGGAAAGAGGAAACCGTCAGCAAGAAGTGTAACCTATAAACCGATGTGACTTGATGCTGAAAGGTGTAAAGAGGAGTGGGAACTCATCCGGAACCGGTAGTGTGTGCTAGATCTGCCCTGCAGTAATTCAGGGTTCAGAGTACAGCTACTAGGGGGTTAACAAGTGTCCCCTGCAGGTGAAGGAGAGTGACCGTCAGCAAAAAGGGGAAACCGTCAGGAAGGAACGTAATCTGTAACGTTAAAGTGAAGTACTGAAGTAACTTGCTGCTGAGAAGTGTAACAGAAAATGGAAGCCTCGTTCAATAAAATGTTTCTTAGTTTACCAGCTGCCTTTCAGTGGCTCTTTTCTGTAACTGATGAAGGGACTGGCGAGCCGAGGGAAAACGGCGTCACGGAGAACTCAGGTACCGGCACGAACGCGTCCCTGCCACCCACACTCTGCCCCACAAACAACACCTCCGTTTTAACAGTGACGGCCGGGCCGGGGGTCAGCCTGCCGCCCCCTGGGCGGGAGACCGTGACTACAACCCCTGAGGCACCCCCTGCCCCCGTTACAAACTGGCGTAGTCGGCAGGATCAAGCCCGCAGAAGAGAAACCCCGAGCAGAGACCAAGTGGTGCCTGATGTACTGAACAGGCCGCAAGATGGCGGCAAGATGGCGGCCGTCCTCATGGGTTTAGTGAAGGCGCGAAAAGTGGGCACCAAACGAAAAGCGCTGGGCTGGCCTGTAAGGAAGAAGCCCGGAGTGCACCGCCCAAAGAGGGGAGGTGCTTGCCCCGAGTTACTGCAGAGGTCTAGAGACGTGGGCGGCGCCGCAAGAAAGAAAAGGCGTCGCCAACGCTATGCAGACCTGGTGGGTGAAGCCGGGGGCGGAGTGTGTGCTAAAGCGGAAAAAGAAGAACCGCCTCCACCTTCCCCGGCGCCATTGCAATCCCAGCAGCAGAAGCAACAGTTCCAGTTACCTGTGCTACACAAAATGGAGGCCAGGACAGACAAGCAAGCCGTAGCGGGCGCGCTGGTGCCCGTAGGACGCGGAAGAGTATGTCCGATGGAGAGCTCGGTGGGAGAGTTACCCACCATCACGTTGCCGGCAAGCATGATACCGGCCGTGACTGGAGTCTCGGAGAAACCAGCGAGGTCACGTTTTTTACCTCATGGGATGCCGTTACCGGGGAAACGACGACGGAAGTCCGGGCCACCTACAAGTCCCGGCTGACTCTGGGGAGCGGGCCACCAGGAGCATCCGTACAGATTCCGGAGGCGCCCGCGTCTGTTAAGGTAGGCCCTCTGCCCCCCTCAGGAGTTAAGGCCCTGTACTGGCAAGATATCCCAGAACCAGAGGTGGTCATCCGGAAGAGACGTCTGTTTGCTGTTAGGAGCCAGCGAATGTTACAGCTCAAGCAACGTTAAAAGTACTGAACCCGGGAGGAGCTTAATGCAGAACTGTGCGTGGACTCCTTCCGTGACTGTTAAGAAGGAATCTTGTTGTCCTGTTGTTTTCTGCCCACCCAAAGACCGGGAGCGCTTGGAAATAGCCTCCGGGCAGAAGGTCGACTAAGACCGGGAGCTTCCCTGGAGGGACTCCGGGCACCAAACTTGTGTGCCAGTCTGTGTGTTTTAAGTATTGTGTTTTCCTACATGTGTTGTTTTGCAGGTACGAACCTCGCCAGGAGGCTGAGGTTAAAGAGGGGAGGAATGTAAGGGGTAGTCGGAACCCTGGTAGTGTGGAGAAGACGTTTCCCCCCCCCTGAAGACGCCACAGTAGTATGGTGGCACATTGTACAATGTTGTGTGTTATGTACGGTTCTCCCCCCATAGGTGCCAGTGTAGTGAGTGGTTCCCCTGGCAACAGTGACAGGGAAGGAAGGGGCAGGGCAGCCTAGGAGGGAAGAGAAGGGGGGTTGGGCTCTGAACGCAGGGCAGTGTGCTGTGAGATGTAACAGGAGAGTGAGCTGAGGAGAAGTGCCGGGGCAGAGTGCAGGAGTGGGTGCTGTGGCAGAGGAGCGGAGAAGTTGGAGCTAATCCGGAGCCGGTAGTGAGTACTGGAGCCGTCCCCTAGTTCAATACAAATCCCTGGGAAAGGGCTGGACTAAAATCGGGATAGGAGTACCACTGCTAGGGGGATAACAATTGGCCCCTGCAGGCAAAGGAAAGTGCCCGTAGAGAAAAAGGAAACCGTTTTCGTAGAAAAGGACTTGTAACTTGTAACGTACTAAAGTAAGCCTGCTGCAAACAGAAAGATGGAAGCTTTGTTTAATAAAACGGTGTTTGGTTTACCCGCTGCCTGCAATTGTCTCTTTCCTGAAAGTGAAGAAGGAGCTGGAGAGCACAGAAAGAACGCTGTCATGAATGGGCCCCATGCATCCACACTCTGCCCCAACAACACACCTGTTTTGCAAGTAACGGCCGGGCCGGGGTTCAGCCTGCGGCCCACAAGGCGAGGGGACCCGACTACACCCCCTGAGGCGCCCCCTGCCCCCGTTACACCTAGACGTCAGACCATTGGAGAAGAGATTTATTATCTTTGGAATAACCCTTAAACATTTCAGCATTTCCAGACACTTTAACTTACAGTATATTGTGAAATGGAAGCTACTAACATTACAAATCTCAAACGCAATGAAGTACAACATGGAGATTTGGACAGCATGACCATAGTAGAAGCGCATGGTGTCTATCCTATGTTGCAGTACAATCTTCAGCATTCCAAGCTGCCTTCATCATGACATCAGCACAATAGCTGTGCTTCAGGAGATTTACAAAATGGGTTTCCATATTGAAGAAGCTGCCATGCAAAATTACAGAATAAGAGCAGTCTATATTTACCGCCCTGCGCTCGGCTGCAGCCGAGCCACTCGGATCCGGGCTCGTTGGTGGGTGGCTCGAGCTCCTCCGGACCCGGGGTCACTTCGCTCTGAAAGGATGCTGGCGCTACGTAGGGGGGGTGGTTGGTAGGTGTACGGCTGGAGTCGTGTTTGAGTTCGTGACGCCATCCACGGGATATGGTGAAGGTGTAGACACCACCGCTGCAGTTACAGGGCACCTGGGGGAGATGGTTGTGCAGCAAGATGTTAACCCCTCCGTGGGCAGGGGCAATAACCCCGGGACCCGTTGGGGAGAAGTAGCTGGACGGTTGAGGGCGATGCGCGGTCGGATGGCACTGTGGTACTCATTGTTATTGACACACACAAGTCTCTGGTAAACAAAGTTGATGGTGGTTGGTGCCCGCAGCTGGCTGCGTCTGGTCCCCCACCCGGTTCGGTGGTCTTTGCCTTTTTCCTGCACCGTGTAGTGTATGTGTAGACTGCCTGCGCTTCAGGGACGGGAGTCCGCTCCCCGGCTGTAGGTATGTCGGGAAAGCCCGGTTGCCCGCAGACGCTGGTCCGTGGGATCTCTCTGCCTGTGCGGTGGCTTTCTATCCCCCTCGGTGGGCTGTTGTCGTCAGTCGGGACGTGGGTGGGAAAGGACCTATAGTCCAGACCTCAATCAGTGAATTAACTCAGTCCAGTGGCTTCTGGACCTCATTTCAGTGTCTGAGTACCCCCCTGTGTGCTACGGTTTCCAATCGGTTCCCCCGGGTCGGTACCGGCGGGCCACTACCCTGTCTCGGTCCACCACGGTTCCACTGAGACGTCTTCACGGCTCCTGCAGGCTAGGCCACCGTCTGCCTCCTAGCCAAGGTACCAGGGCTACGACCCTGGCACCTGTCAGTTTCTGCTGCAGACCTGTCACCACAGGCCTGCTGCACTTGACTACTCAACTTGAGTGCCTTAACTTAACTCTCCTGTGTTTCCTGCCTCAGGCCCTCTGAACTCCTCGGTGGGCGAGCCAACCGCCTGGCTCCGCCCCCCTTGTGTGTCCGTTAAGCACTGAGGGAGGTGACTAGGGTCTATGTGTTTGGCTGGTGTTACCTAATGTGGGACTGGTGTTGTGCGGGGCGCTATCTGTGACTACCTGGCTAGTCCAGGGCGTCACATATATGTTTGGGGGTTACACTAATACATAGCATAAAAAGGGCTTAGTATAATAACTGAAACAGCCCCTGCAGATCACAAATTAATGTAAAGGCGCTCTCTTTTGGGTTTTTATAGATGTCTCAGGACACGAGAAGCCTACTGTTCGCTCAACACTCAAAGTCCGTTGCTGTTTCGTTGCTCCAAACAAATGGCATCCTTTTGATTGGCTACACTGAATTGCACACTTTACCGATCACCAGGAGTGTCTAATCACAAGGTGTGGTAGAATGTGTATTTTATACTATGGATGCACTTTCTTACAGGACCTGTGCACTACCAAGTATAGTGCAGGTTATTGCAACCAAGCTGCAAACCCTCTGCGCACTCAATGAAGGCCAATACCTGCATAAAATATTTACATTTTTTATACTGTCTTGGAATCTCATTTCCTGGGAGAGCTACTTTGGGGTGAGATACAAGGGATCTCCAGATCTGCCAATGTTGGTCCAATTCATATCGATGCATCGGAGATAAGAACACACAACCAGTTTCTGTTAGTGCATCAGTCATGTCTGAGTTCACTTGTCAAGACACACATATTTATAATATCCACAGAAGAATGGAATGGCTCTCTCCATATCCAAAAGCATATAGATTTCACAAGAAGACTATAAACTATAGACTCTGCTAAAAAGGTATAAACAAGGATTAAGACTGAGAGCTAGCCATAAAATGTAGCAACACAAATAGGAGTGAAATATGCTGTTTAAAAGCTTTTTGAATAACACTTACATACCATATGCAAAACACAAAATTATCAAAGATGCATAGATATATAAATTGCATAAATGATAATAAATACAAGATATAAAATATTGATCATAACAATACATTGTGTGCACAATTATTAGGCAAGTGAGTATTTTGACCATTTCAGAATTGTTATACCTTAAGTGAAAGTAGCCAAATTGTGCACAATTAGCCATTTTCCCTCCCTGGTGTCATGTGACTCATTATTGTTACAAAGCCTCAAGTGTGAATGTGGAGCAGGTGTGTTAAATTTGGTGTTATCGCTCACACGCTCTCTCAAACTGGTCACTGGAAGTACAACATGGCATCTCATGACATAGAATTCTCTCAGGATCGGAAAAATAAAATTGTTGCTCTACATAAAGATGGCCTAGGCTATAATATGATTGCCAACACCTTGAAACTGAGCTACGGCACTGTTGTCAAGCCCATACTGCAGTTTAACAAGACAGGTTCCACTCAGAACAGGCCTCGGCATGGTTGACCAAAGAAGTTGAGTGCACGTGCTCTGTGTCATATCCAGAAACTGTCTTTTCAAAATAGACGTATGAGTGCTGCCAGCATAGCTGCAGAGGTTAAAGAGGTGGGAGGGTCTGCCTGTCAGTGCTCAGACCATACACTGAACACACTGCATTAAATTGGTCTGCATCACTGTCGTTCGAGAAGGAAGCCTCTTCTAAAGATGATGCACAAGAAAGCCAGCAAACAGTTTGCTGACAACAAGCAGACTAAAGGGGGTTTTACACGTTGCGACATCGCTAGCTATTGCTAGCGATGTTGCGAGCGATAACACCCGCCCCTGTCGTTGTTCCGATATGTGGTGATTGCTGCTGTAGCGAACATTATGGCTACGGCAGCGTCACACGCACATACCTGCTATGCGACGTCGCTGTGACCGCCGAACAATCCCTCCTTCAAGGGGAAGGTGCGTTCGGCGTCATATCGACATCCCTGCGGCGTTACTAAGCGGCCGCCTAATAGCAGAGGAGGGGCGGAGATGAGCGGCCGTAACATCCCACCCACCTCCTTCCTTCCTCATTGCTGGCGGCCGCAGGTAAGGAGATGTTTATCTTTCCTGCGGTGTCACACATAGCGATGTGTGCTGCCGCAGGAACGACAAACAACATCATACCTGCAGCTGCAACGATATTAAGGAAATGAACGACGTGTCAATGAGCAACGTTTTTTCACGTTTTTGCGCTCGTTGATCATCGCTCATTTGTGTCACACGCTGCGTCATCGCTAATGGCGCCGGATGTGCGTCACTAACGATGTGACATGTCACTTCTTTTTACGCAGCGCTTTGGCAGTAGCCGAAGCGCTGCGTTGTAATATGCCACGTGCGCACGGCCCCTGCACAATCTCCATAGATTGTGCAGGGGACGCAGGACGCATGCAGTTACGCTGCGCTACAAAGCGCAGCGTAACTGCATGAATTTACGCAACGTGCGCACATAGCCTTAGATCTGTTCCAGTATGACCAAATGTTTACTCACCAGTTAAGCCTGTCTATTACACACAGTGCAAACACACTGCACTACTATATGTGTGCAACTCAATTCTGGCAGGCAAAATCAAAATGCCCTTTTCTCATGGGAATGAAATAATCATGTTTACTAAACAGCTATAGTTTTTTTTTCTTCTACGGCAGAGATGGAGAACCTTTTTTCTGCCAAGGGCCATTTGGAAATTTCTGCCAACCTTCAGGGGTGCACAAAATTATCAACTTAAAAATCACCCTGCTATATTTGGTCAAACAATGAATTAATACCCCTACTGTGGTGGCTGGAGCTGCTTCTCTTTGGTGCGGCTGTGATGTTTAGGTGATATTGATCATGTTGCTACTCACAACTACGTTTCCAGGTTTGTCTTAAGGGTGCTTTACACGCTGCGACGTCGCTAGCGATTGCTAGCAATGTCGCGAGCGATAGCACCTGCCCCGTCCTTCGTGTGACATGGTGATCACTGCCGTAGCAAACAATATCGCTACGGCAGTGTCACACGCACATACATGTGCAGCGACGTCGCTGTGGCTGCCAAACAAGCCCTCCTTCAAGGGGGAGGAGCGTTCGACGTCACAGCGACGTCACAGCAGCATCACTAAACGGCCGCCCAATAGAAGAGGAGCGGAGGAACATGCCGCCCACCTCCTCCCTTCCTCCTTTCCGATGGACGCAGGTAGGATGATGTTCGTCGTTCCTGCGGTGTCACACACAGCGATGTGTGGTGCCGCAGGAACGACGAACAACCTGCGGAATAAAACACCAACGACAATATGATTAGAAGTGACGTGTCAACGATCAACGTTTTTTGCCGTTTTTGCGATCGTTGATCGTCGCTCCTAGCTGTCACACGCTGCGATGTTGCTAACAACACTGGATGTGCGTCACAAACACCATGACCCCGACGATATATCATTAGCGATGTTGCAGCATGTAAAGTACGCTTTAGTCTGGAGCACAATCAACTCTTTATGATAATAAGATGGTAAATCAAATACATCACATAAGAAATGCTGGGACTGTTGTATATACACTACATACGAGACACTGGGACTCCTGTATATACATCACAGGACTTATGGGGGCTGCAATATTAACATGACGGGTGAGCCTGGAACATAGATGTCACACCCATGGATATGGGGTACTCGGTTCTGGGCAGTGTACGTCTTGGGAATGTCACAGTGGTGGCCGTTACCCGGTTCCGTGCCTTGTGCCCTTATTGTAATGGGGATATTTACTGGGGATTGTTGAATAAAGTTAATACGTGACGCCACTTGTAGTCTTGCGGCTATATGTAGGGAGCCGCCGCTACAGAATGTCTCTACTGGGGCTGGTGGTATTGGCAGCTAGAATGGTAAACCCTCCGCAAGTAGGGTTTTGCCCCACAGGGTGTATGGTGCACTGGACGTCGGAAGAAGGTAGTCCACTCAGGTATTCAGTGCAACTGGTTTACTCGATTTCTGCACATGTTAATTGGTTGACCGAGGCCGGCTGGTTTCGCCTCCAGGTCCCCTTCGTACCAGTGCCAGTTTGATTCTCTGGTACCTTCTTCCCCTGCACCTGTCTCTGGTAAGTGGGTCCCTGTGACGCCCTGGCCTATCAGGTCGTCACAAGGGTGCCGTGCAATCTGACCTTTTGCATGGTACCCACTCCTCCTTGGTTACGGGTCCTGTCACTTTGGTGTTGCTAAGAACAGGTATACACAAATCCTGAGAAACACTCTGCACCACACCCACCAGACACCCATTGGGCAGCCTGAGGGGAATAGGGCTGCCCAGATGGAGGGATGGTAGAAGGACGGCCAGAAGTGTCAGTTGTAGTTAGAGAGTGTCAATGAGCAGTGACAGGAAGAGGTCATGCTGCGGAGCTGGGCTCCTGTACCCGTCCCAGGTGCCGGACGTTGGCCTGGCCTGGAAGGAGCTGGAACCCCAGTCGCAGGGGGTAGTGGCAAGGGGCACGGTACTGCCACGGAGGGCAGTTCGGCGGCATTGTGCTACAACCGGGCAGGGGACAGGGCACGACGGGGTACGCGGACCCTAGGCTGGGAAGTAGCTTTATGCAGCCCAGTAATTCCCCCGACGAGGACGGAATCTTCATGAACCGCTCTCCACCCGCTCCAAAATCGGGGTACTAGCGCAATGAGAGGGATAAGACTTCCCAAAACCGTCCAGAAAATCCCAAGCATGAACCCTGAGAGCAGGCTCACATTGCTAGCCACGCAGGTGAGCGGGACCCGAGTAGTTTTAGGCGAAAGGGATCCACCAAGTGTAAACAGAGTGCCAAGGGACAAGGCTTCAGACCAACCAGCAACTCCAAAGGGCACGGCGTGTTCGAACTAAAGCTGCAGGGCGTTCAAGACTTTGGTTTACCCGGTGTCTGTGTCAGTATCTCTGGACTTTGTGAGTACGTTGTGCCTCTTTGCTTCCAATGGGTCCCCACTCTACCATCACCGAACCCCAGAACACCTTCCCCCTGCCCACGGAGGGGTTAACATCTCAAGCTGCCATCCCATCGCGGCAGCAGTGGTATCCCACTTTTACCACGACCTGTGGGTGGCGTCACAAACATTTTCCAATTCACCCCCTTTTGTAAATACCTTCCTTTCGCCCCCTTTTTCATTTTGAGCGGCTGCGCGACCCCGCCTTGGGTCCGGAGAACCCTCGAGCCACTGCGGATCCGGATCCGAGCAACCCATCGGCTGTCGCGGGGGCGCCACACCCCCCTAGTAAAGAACACTGGGGGTCCCCGTTCTGTGGTTTTTCCATTTCTGTCCGCCTGACGATAGCGTGAACCCTGTGGGGATGGAGTCTGTGGTCCTGCCCCCGGTTCTCCCTTTGCTACTGATTCTTCGGATTCTTTAGGGTCAGCAAGGTCCTTGATGGTCCCCTTTGCTGTGCAGGTGTTAACAGGTCGGCTTGAAGCTCTTTCCTATCCTAGAGTCCCCCGTCGGTGCGTACTTCCAGGAGTACTCCACCGTACTCCACCGGCAACCACATTTCCTGGGTACCAAGTCACCGTCAACCCGAGTCAGGGTGTCACTTCACTTCCACCTTCACTCTCCTGCAGTCCGACACTTTCAGCAGTCACACACGTTCTCACTACTGTCTTCCCGACTACTCTCCTCAATCTGCCCCTGCCACCTGGTCAACTAGTGGACTGGAGTGGTTCCACCTCTAGGCGGCCATCCATTGGTCCCACTCTAGCTGGGTACCATTGTATGGGGGATTTTTGGGGAAAACTGGGATTACCTGGGGTTTTGGTGTTACCAGAACTGGGGTTCTTTGTCCCTAAGGGGGTAGGCCCTGCATCCTTGTGGGTATGCACCTTGTAGTACCATGATGGTATTAGAGGCGCTCCATAGACATCACATGAGAGGCTGAGGGCATACACATAACTGGATTAGCTGGGGGCATGTACATCACAGGAGACATGGGGGCATATACATCACAGGAGGGGCTGGGGGCAAATACATCACAGGACATGCTGGAGGCATATACATCACAGGAGGGGCTGGGGGAATATACATCACAGGAGAGACTGGGACATATACATCACAGGAAGAGCTGGAGCAAATATATCACAGTAGATGTTGGGGGCATGTACATCACAGGAGACGCTGGGGCACATACATCACAGGAGGGGCTAGGGCATATACATCACAGGAGAGGCTGAAACATATACATGCCAGGAGATGCTGTGGGCATATACATCCCAGGAGACCCTGGGGGCATAAACATCCCAAAACACGCAGGGGGCATATGCATCACAGGAGATGCTGGGGCACAGACATCACTGGGAGGCATAGATATGACTTAGGGGCACAAACATCGCTGGAGGGTATACACACCACTCAGAGGCATAGACAAGGCTGCAGCATAGACAGCACTGGGGGGGGATGGTGACAGTGTTGCTCCTTTTCTATGGGACGGGAGTGCCTTGCGTGCTAACCCTGTCAATAAAATACTTCCTTAGCACGCTTGGCCAGCGTGAAGACCAATATGATGCACACATAGCGTTCAGTAGTGAATGCTGCATGCACATCATCGCAGCGCACGTAGAGGCTTAAAGGTTTGGCAGCCAGCAAGACCCATCTGCCAGCCCGAGCACTACGGTCCCCGCGAATCTGCCCTGGGCTTGCTCTAAGGATCATCTACATTCTTGCATTATATATACACAGTGGATATATACCGTGCTGGCCAAAAGTATTGGCACCCATGCAATTCTGTCAGATAATACTCAGTTTATTCTTGAAAACTATTGCAATCACAAATTCTTTGGTATTATTATCTTCATTTAATTTGTCTTCAATGAAAAAAAGTAAAAAACAATTGTCAGAAAGCCAAATTGGATATAATTCCACAACAAACATAAAAAAAGGGGGTGGACAAAAGTATTGGCACTGTTTGAAAAATCATGTGATGGTTCTCTAATTTGTGTAATTAACAGCTACTGTAACTTACCTGTGGCACCTAACAGGTGTTGGCAATAACTAAATCACACTTGCAGCCAGTTGACATGGATTAAAGTTGACTCAACCTCTGTCCTGTGTCCTTGAGTGCACCACATTGAGCATGGAGAAACGAAAGAAGACCAAAGAACTGTCTGAGGACTTGAGAATCCAAATTGTGAGGAAGCATGAGCAATCTCAATGCTACAAGTCCATCTCCAAAGACCTGAAAGTTCCTGTGTCTACGGTGCGCAGTGTCATCAAGACATTTAAAGCCCATGGCACTGTGGCTAACCTCCCTAGATGTGGAAGGAAAAGAAAAATTGACAAGAGATTTCAACGCAAGTTTGGGCGGATGGTGGATAAAGAACCTCGACTAACATCCAAACAAGTTCAAGCTGCACTGCAATCTGAGGGTGCAACAGTGTCAACCCGTACTATCCGTCGGCATCTGAATGAAAAGGAACTGTATGGTAGGATACCCAGGAAGACCCCACTTCTTACCCCGAGGCATAAAAATGCCAGGCTGGAGTTTGCCAAAACTTACCTGAAAAAGCCTAAAACGTTTTGGAAGAATGTTCTCTGGTCAGATGAGACAAAAGTAGAGCTTTTTGGGAAAAGCCATCAACATGGAGTTTACAGGAAAAAGAAAGAGGCATTCAAAGAACACGGTCCCTACAGTCAAACATGGCGGAGGTTCCCTGATGTCTTGTGGTTGCTTTGCTGCCTCTGGCACTGGACTGCTTGACCATGTGCATGGCATTATGAAGTCTGAAGACTACCAACAAATTTTGCAGCATACTGTAGGGCCCAGTGTGAGAAAGCTGGGTCTCCCTCAGAGGTCATGGGTCTTCCAGCAGGACAATGACCCAAAACACACTTCAAAAAGCATTAGAAAATGGTTTGAGAGAAAGCACTGGAGACTACTAAAGTGGCCAGCAATGTGTCCAGACCTGAATCCCATAGAACACCTGTGGAGAGATCTCAGAATGGCAGTTTGGAGAAGGCACCCTTCAAATCTCAGGGACCTGGAGCAGTTTGCCAAAGAAGAATGGTCTAAAATTCCAGGAGAGCATTGTAAGAAACTCATTGATGGTTACCAGAAGCAGTTGTTTGCAGTTATTTTGACTAAAGGTTGTGCAACCAAGTATTAGGCTAAGGGTGGCTTTACACGCTGCGATATTTGTCCCGATATCGCTAGGATGCGACCCGCCCCCATTGTTTGTGCGAAACAGGGATATCGCTGCCCGTTGCGCACAAAATCGCGCACCCGCGTCACACATACTTACCTGCATAGTGACGTCGCTGTGACCGGCGTACCGCCTCCTTTCTAAGGGGGCGGTCCGCTCGGCGTCACAGTGACGTCACTGAGCGGCTGCCCAATGAAAGCGGAGGGGTGGAGATGAGCGGGACGAACATCCCGCCCACCTCCTTCCTTCTGCATTATGGCTGGCGGCAGGTAGGAGATGTTCCTCGTTCCTACGGGGGTCACACACAGCAATGTGCACTGCCGCAGGAACGAGGAACAACAACGGGAAAGCGATAGTATCGATAATTGGGAGCGGACCCCCATGTCAACGAGGAGTGATTTTGGACGTTTTTGCAACGATCCAAAATCGCTCCTTGGAGTCACACACTACGAGATCGCTACAGCGGCCGGATGTGCGTCAAAAAATCCGTGACCCCAACGAGATCGCTGTAGCAAAATCGTAGCGTGTAAATCCCGCTTAAGGGTGCCAATACTTTTGTCAGGCCCATTTTTGGAGTTTTGTGTGAAATAATCAATGATTTGAATTTTGTTTCATTCTCTTTTGTGTTTTTTCATTGCAAGCAAAATAAATGAAGATAATAATACCAAAGAATTTGTGATTGCAATCATTGTCAAGAATAAACTGAGTATTCTCTGAAAGAATTGCAGGGGTGCCAATACTTTTGGCCAGCACTGTATATATATATATATATATATATATATATATATATATACACACAGTGCCTTGTGAAAGTATTCGACACCCTTGAATTTTTCAAACTTTTCCCACATTTCTGGCTTCAAACATGAAGATAAAAATTTTAATGTTATGGTGAAGAATCAACAACAAGTGGGACACGATTGTGAAGTTGAATAAAATGTATTGCTTATTTTAAACTTTTTTAAAAAATAAATAACTGAAAAGTGGGGCATGCAATATTATTCGTCCCCTTTAAGTTAATACTTTGTAGTGCCACCTTTTGCTGTGATTACAGCTGCAAGTCGCTTGGGGTATGTCTGAAACCCTTGCCCATTCTTCCTTTGCAAATAGTTCGAGCTGAGTGAGGTTGGATGGAGAGCGTTTGTGAACAGCAGTTTTCAGCTCTTTCCACATAATTTTCAATTGGATTCAGGTCTGAACTTTGACTTGGCCATTCTAACACCTGGATATGTTTATTTGTGAACCATTCCATTGTAGATTTTGCTTTATGTTTGGGATCATTGTCTTGTTGGAAGACAAATCTCCGTCACAGTCTCAGGTCTTTTGCAGACTCCAACAGGTTTTCCTCAAGAATGGTCCTGTATTTGGCTCCATCCATCTTCCCATCAATTTTAACCATCTTCCCTGTTACTGCCGAAGAAAAGCAGGCCCAAACCATGATGATGCCACCACCATGTTTGACAGTGGGGATGGTGTGTTCAGGGTGATGAGCTGTGTTGTTTTTACGCCAAACATATCGTTTGGCATTGTGCCCAAATAGTTTAATTTTGGTTTCATCTGACCAGAGCATCTTCTTCCACATGTTTGCAGTGTCTCTCAGGTGCTTGTGGCAAACTTTAAACGACACTTTTTATGGATATCTTTGAGAAATGGCTTTCTCCTTGCCACTCTTCCATAAAGGCCAGATTTGTGTAGTGCACGACTGATTGTTGTTCTATGGACAGACTCTCCCACCTCAGCTGCAGATCTCTACAGTTCATCCAGAGTGATCATGGGCCACTTGTCTGCATCTCTGATCAGTCTACTCCTTGTTTGAGATGAAAGTTTTGATGGACAGCCGGGTCTTGGTAGATTTGCAGTGGTATGATATTCCTTCCATTTCAATATGATCGCTTGCACAGTGCTCCTTGTTTAAAGTTTTGGAAATCATTTTGTAACCAAATCCGGCTTTAAACTTCTCCACAACAGTATCATGGACCTGCCTGTTGTTTTCCTTGGTCTTCATGATGCTATCTGCGCTTTAAACAGAACACTGAGACTATCACAGAGCTGGTGCATTTATACGGAGACTTGATTACACACAGGTGGCTTATATTTATCATCATCAGTCATTTAGGACATCATTGGATCATACAGAGACCCTCAATGAACCTCTGGAGTGAGTTTTCTGCACCAATTATATATTTAGACACTAATTTATTTATAGCCAACAATATTGTGTGTAGTGAGGAAATCATCCAGCCCTTTTTTAAAAGTTGTTACAGTGTCAGCCATTACTTCCTCTTGTGATATCCATTCCTCTTTTCTCCAGTCCTGCACGGTATATTTTCAGCCTTACACCCTGTCCTTGTATGGCAGTGTTGTTCGATCTGGATAATCCTTCCTGTCCATTTAATCCAGTGATTGGCTGAGAGGCACTTCCTGGGAGTGATGCACTGGCCCTTTAAGAAAAAGGCAGCAGCGCACGCACACGCCACAGGAACACTGCCAGAAGACCTGTACCGTATGCACAGGCCCGGGAGGAGGAAGCAGAGAGCGCAAACGTGGGAGGGTGACGAGACACCGGGACACATGGTCCACCAGTTGCATAGTGACAGCAGAGAACAGGCAGAAACCTGGAAGAAAAGAAATAGTGGGCTGAGGAGAACCTCAGGGTTTTTGGCAAAATAACTCGGTGATAAAATGTCCCTCAAGGATGGCGCTTTTCTAGCAACAAATTGTATTTCATTGTTTTTTATAATTTCCCTTAGGTTTTGATCTTGATTCAAATAGAATTTTATTATTTTAATAGAATTTTTTAATGTCATAAAGTTCTGTGCTATATTGGGTGAAAAAAAGTAATTGTAGATCTCATCTTACTAGAATTATTATTTCCATTAGACAATGGTTATTTTTCCAAAGACCCTGATACACAAGAAACCTGGCTTGATATAAAATGTTTCTTTAAATGTGGCGCTAGAAAATGCAAATGCTGCCACTTAGTTAAAAAATGAAAAAAACCTTTGTTTCGTTTACTAATAAAACGAACTTTGAGGTGAAAAGTTTTATGAATTGTAACTCTAATCATGTCATATATTTAATAGAATGTACGGGTTGTCAAGCTCAATATATTGGTTGCACTACAGGTCCCCTAAAAAAGCGCATCCGCAAACACCTATCCGATATTGGTAGTACTACTGCGCTCAGCATCTCTGCAGCCTCTAGGCATTTTATAACGGAACATAACAGAGACACAACCACTTTCTCCTTCATGGGCATAGAGAAAGTTTTTCCACCCTTGAGGGGAGGTAATTATAAAGGTAAGCTATTGAACAGAGAAAGTTTTGGGATTTTTACGTTGGGCAAGTCGCATGCCTGATGGTTTAAATAAGAGGCAGGATCTTATTACTTGTTATTGAATGAATTCATTTTGGGTAAATATGCTCTTATTCTATAGTCATCCTTTTACATCACAATGATAATCTATTTATGTATATTTCTCGCTACTGTAGTAAAAAATATCAACAAAATATTGTTTTAAATATACAGTTATGGGGATGTTTTATGTACAGATTTTTTGTGATACTTATATGGGGAGTATACATGTTTATGTAAGATTTTTTTGACAATTTGCAATCCATTGTTGGCTTTCTGTATATTTGCTCTGGACTAATGCGTAAGGGTTATTATACTTTGTGGTCTTATAATGGTTATTATTATCCTAAATATTGATATGTTAAAGAATGGTTCAATGTTCATTATATCGAAGGAGTATGTCAACATAGGGTTAACATGGGTGTTTTCATGTTTGCTTTTAATCCCACCCCCCCATTTCCCTTTTTAACGTTTGTCAGTAAGTCTTTTTGTTTGAGGACCATGTAGAAGGCTCATACACGCCGAAACGCGTAGTCCGAGAGACTACCACTCCTATCTGATACTATATACTGCCCAAAGTGTGGATGGAATTTTCAATAAAAATTGCATTGTAAGATATATTTTTAAATTATGAACTTCTTGAGTTCTTGAATTTATCCCCTGGAATTTTGGATGACTTTTTCCATATAGAAAAAATGCGCATGAAATCATCTAGACTAACAGATTAATTGTTTATTAATAATATGGTTAAAAAAAAATCATAAAATCCCTTGGAAAAAGACTGCACGTCGAAACACGCGTAGGGTGTCTGGACAGAGCACATATTGGGCTAGGTAATGACTACATTTCATTGATCCTAATTGTTTTCTACCTCCCCCATGTGACTAATTATATATGTGAGCAGTACAATTTAGCCTGTTGCGTGAACTGGATGGTGGCTCTACCTCTATTTTTAGATACGTTAGGTTTTTGCCCCTTGCTTTATATGTGCACACACTGTAGTGCTGGGCAATAGTCTTCAATTTTCATTGTCTGGTCCATTGCATAGTTATGGAGGTTTCATGAATATATATCTGGTGGCAGTATTACCCCATTTACTACTTACACTTGGCCATTTAATGTTATTTATTATGGTTTTTTTCTGTTTAATTATGATTGTGTTTATTCATAACGATTCCATGTGATATTTTGCTACTTTTATGGATCTTTTTATCTGTTAAATTATGCCTGCCCTTATGTGTTTTTTGTTCTTATTGTTCTACTGATGATTTCATGTCCACGTTATGATTTTTTTAACCATATTATTAAAGGGAACCTGTCACCACATTTTTGGCCTATAAGCAGCGGCCACCACCACCGGGCTCTTATATACAGCATTCTAACATGCTGTATATAAGAGCCCAGGCCGCTGTGAGAACATAAAAAACACTTTATAATACTTACCTAACGGTCGCGCGGTCGGCCATATGGGTGTCTCCGTTGTCCGGTGCCGACGCCGCCTCTTTTGACCATCTTTGTTCTCCCTCTCTAGCCGCGGTGCATGATGCGTCCGACGTCATCCACACTCGCCGGCATTCAAGTCCTGAGCAGGGTAGATCAAAGTATTGTAGTGCGCCTGCGCGGGACCGGCGAGAGTGTGTATGACGTAGACGCGTCATGCACACAGGCTTCAGAAAGAGGACGAAGATGGCCAAAAGAAGAGGCGTCGGCATCGGAGAACGGAGACACCCATATGGCCAACCATGCGACCGTTAGGTAAGTATTATAAAGTGTTTTTTATGTTGTCACAGCAGTCTGGGCTCTTATATACAGCATGTTAGAATGCTGTATATAAGAGCCCGATGGTGGTGGCTTATAGTCCAAAAAAGTGGTGACAGGTTCCCTTTAATAAACAATTAATCTTTTAGTCTAGATGTTTTCATGCGCATTATTTTCTATATGAGTTCTAGTATTATTGCGCTGATGCAGGTCTTGTACTGTGTTTTGGCTTCCAGCCAATTGTCATTGGCCTTTCTATGAGCAAGGTTTTTGATCTATATTATTAAAGGGAAATTGTCACCACATTTGAGCTATCTAACCTATTAATACGAGTATAAACGTTATAGATTGCTGAAAATAGTCATGCCTGTATGCCTCATAACAGCTGGCTTCTTGTTGAAAAATCATCTTTCATCCTTTATGTTAATAAGCACTTCCAGGCTATGTGGCAGACATAACCTGGAAAATGCAACAGAAAGAAAAAAGAAAAAAGAAGGATCCAGCACAAATTCCTTTTTGGTTTAAAAATTAATAATTCCTTCCTTTATTGATGTGTTGAAAACATATCGAGACCGAAGGTGAAGACATACTTTAACGCATAGGTGCTCTTTACGCGTTTCGGACTTAAGAATTAAAAACAACGAAGTCCTTAGTCATAAGTGCCTGGAATAGCCTGGAAAATAAAGCTGCCTCCGCACTTCATTAGCCAAGTTATCTCCTTCCATAATCGACACTTTCTCCCCGTGTCTGTTTTTGTTTCAAAATTCCGCATCTTCGCCCTGCAATTTCCAAAATTACACTTTATTGTTCTACCCTCCTATGGGCCTAGGATTCACATTCCTTCTGCGCGGGTGCCAGAAATCACTACCACTGGGAGCCCATATTAATCAGTTAGAAATCTCAAATGTGGTGACAGATTGCGTTTCAAACAAACATCGCTGAGTTCTCAAGGACCAAAACAGCTGTGTCCTTTAGGTATATAAATTTGTAATAATGAGATGGAATCGCAACACTGTGTCCTGGACATAAAAACTTAGTATGGACAGCAGGGTTTTATTTCTGCACATTAGGAACAGCAGACAGACAGAGTCAAGTCCCTGCTATTCATAACATACATAATACAGTAACTTGTTAATGGAGTATATGGCAAAGTGCATGCTTGTGGCAAGTAGAGAATTATTAATAAAACTAGAGCTCAAGTCCTCTTCCTCTCTGAAGAGGCTCCTTTAATAATAAAACCTGAGGAGCACATCTGTGCTACCTGCTGGTGCACTTAAGTAACTCAATCCCCAGATATTTCAATGTTCTCATTTATGCGGATGTTTATGATGTATTTATGACACAGATTTTAAAAATGAAAGATATTAACATTTGGGGAAATAGTCTGCACAGGTTTTAGCGCGTTTGCGATAGTTTTATTCTTTACAATTCAAATCTGTGACAAATCTGCATCCGATATCAAAATTACTTATCTATCACATGCGCAGATACTGTAGGCGGCCAATTCTGCAGTGGAAAGTTTTTTGCTCACTGACATCTACAGGGAAGTCTAAAGTGGTAAATCAGAAACATATCATGTATCATTTGGTTTCGTTTTGCTATTGTGGATTTTCCTGCCAAAACTGAAAAATGTTGTTGGTGCGATGCTTTCTTTCCAGGAGTATCTAAGGCATGCCAGACAAGCCACAGAGGAGGTGAACCACACTGTGCTTCGTAATAGTTCCTTCTAAGGGTATGTGCACACGTTGCTTTTTTTTCCGCGCGGAAAAAAACGCACCCTCTGGCAGAGGGGAGAATTGTAAACAATGCTTTTTGAGAAACAACGCATCGAAAACGCATGCGTTTTTCATGCGTTTTTCATGCGTTTTTCATGCGTTTTTCATGCGTTTTTTTAGGTGCGTTTTTTAAGACTTGTCAGTGATAATAAAGTTGGTTGAACACAGACCTTTGGAAAAAAAAACCTGTGATGTCATTTCCTTCTCCACATTCTGTTTGGATAAATGGGAGGGCTTGGAATGGAAGGAGCACCATTTGAATTTTGGAAAAGTTGAAATAAACTTCGCGCACCAAGCCCCTTAGGTACCTATACGTCAGAAAACCCCCACAAGTGACCCCATTTTGGAATCTGCACCCATCAAGGATTTTATTCAGGAGTATATTAAGCATTTTGAATCCACAGCTACTTCACCCAAAATGTTGCTGTAGAAACAATATTTTCACTTTTAGGCCCGCTTCACATGTCAGTGAAAAACACTGACGTTTTTCACTGGCGTGTAAAACACGCACATGTCCCTCCGTGTGCCGTGAATCACGGCACACGTGGGTTGTCTAAGTGCAATCCGGGCTCCGTTCTCCGTGGCCCGTGATTGCACTTAGAGATTAACTCACCTGCGCCCGCTCCCGCTCTCCATGGTGCTGATCGCTCCCGCGGTGCAGCATCCGGCCGGCGCTGACCCCCGCAGCAGCTGCTTCCGGGTCGGCTGTGTCGTGCATCATGAATATGCGCGACAATAATGAGCCGGCACAGAAGGAACAGGGAGGACGGGCTGCAGAGGACATCGCTGGAGCCGGGTGAGTTAAAATGTTTTTTATTTTAAAAGCACGTTTTTTTCTGGCACGTGTTTCACGGATCACACCACTGCGTGGTCCGTGGGACATCAGTGATGCCAGAAAAAAATGGACATGTCTCCGTGCGGCAATCACGCACACGCGGGTACGCCGCACGGAGACACGTGCAGTGAAAAATCACTGATGTGTGCGCAGACCCATTCATTATAATGGGTCTGCGTATGTCAGTGATCCTGGTACGTTTAAAAAAAAGCACAAACGTCCCAGAATCACTGACGTGTGAAAGGGGCCTAAGGCTATGTGGCCATGATCCAGCGACACGGCGTCTAGTACACAGTGCCAGCCTTCCTGCAGCTGCCCATGCCCACGATTTGGGTTCAGGCTGCTGTGGAGCTCTATGCTACCTGCAGAGAACACTCTCGTCTCCGCAGCATAAATTGACATGCTGAGGCTCGGGAAGCCACGCTACCGGTCAGTTTATGCTGCGGAGAAAAGAAGCACAGTGGGCATGGGATCTCCAAAAATCCTTCTACTGTGCTTCTACTGCACAACGCAGCGTTATGGACGCAGGGAAAACACTCAGCGCCCATAACGCTGCAAACCCTGATTGTGGACACACAGCCTAAAAAGCGTCAATGGATGAAGGGATGTCAAATATATAGAACGTCCTACCCCCGCCTGCATATTCTAAGCTGGCACCTTTAGTACCTTTCATGTGGCACTAAAGGGTGCCTAGCTTAGTATTTATCCAATAAAAAAAAAAAAAAAAAAAAAATGAAAAAAATGGCGTGGGGTCCCCCCTATTTTTGATAGCCAGTCAGGGTAAAGCAGACAGCTGTAGCCTGCAAACCACAGCTGGCAGCTTCATCTTGGCTGGTGATCAATTTGGAGGGCTCCCCATGTTTTTTTTTTTATTTATAAATAAAGAATAAAAAAAAAAATAACGTGGGGTCCCCCCAAATTAGATCACCAGCCAAGGTGAAGCTGACAGCTGGGGTCTGGTATTCTCAGGGTGGGAAGAGCCATGGTTATTGGACTCTTCCCAGCCTAAAAATAGCAGGCCGCAGCCGCCCCAGAAGTGGCGCATCCATTAGATGCGCCAATCCTGGCGCTTCGCCCCAACTCATCCCGCGCCCTGGTGCGTTGGCTAACGGGGTAATAAATGGGGTTGATACCAGATGTGTAATGTCACCTGGCATCAAGCCCAGCAATTAGTGATGTCACGGCGTCTATCAGACACCCGACATAACTAATTGACAGTAAACAAAAGCAAAAAAAGACAACAAAAAATGTTTTATTAGAAAAAACACTCCCCAAATCATTCCCTTGTTCTCCAATTTAATAAAAAAAAATGGGTCCGCAGAAATCCATATGGATGTCCCACGTCGCCTCTGGACCTTCTAGAATATGGGGGCACGTTCAGGAAACGTATCCCCCATTTTCTAGGAGGGCAGACCCTCCATTTGAGGAGAGTGGGTGCAAAAATCTGCACCCACTCTCCCCGGGTCACAGCTGCAGACTGCCGAGCAGCCAGCACAGCTCTCTGAACACAGTGCTGGCTGTCAGCTGCTCTGCACATGTGACCGGCCAGCGTCTGCTGTGAAGGAGGAGGGAGCCGCGGGGGATCAGCGCTGCGACCGGACAGGTATGTATGACACCGGGGGGAATAGGGGGTGAACGGGCAGGGCCTGGGGAACAGTTTTCTGTCGCATGTGTTATTGCACATGCGACAGAAATCATAGGAGCAGGGCGGCCGGTGCGCTACTGTGCGCCTGGCCATGTTGGATTTTCGGGAGGGGGGTCGGGGCGGGCACTTTGGCGACACCGGGGGCTTTGCCAGGAAGTGAGGTCAACAGGAAGCCTCTTGACCTCACTTCCAGGTAAATGCCTGCGTTCTGGCGTGCCGACAAAGGCCGCGGACCGCAACAAAAAAGCAGGTCCATGCGTTGTGGCTGCGTTCTGACCCCACATCATTGATTTCAATGGGGGAGAGAACGCAGCCACAACGCACAAAAGAAGTGACATGCTGCTTTTCTTTCCGCACCGATTTTTGGCATCCAAAACGCTGCGGAAAGAAACGCAGCATGTGCACTGATTTTTCAGCTTTCCCATACACTTTGCTGGGAAAGCTGAACGCATGCAATTTGCCACTGAAACGCTGCGGTTCAAAACGCAGCGTTTCCGCGGTAAAAAACGCATCGTGTGCACACAGCCTCATGGTACTGGGAAAAGCAGTTTGGAAAGGATTTGTCTCAGTCTGACTGGGAAAAGGGTTCCTATTCACTCTCAAGCTCTCAATTGCTTGGGCAGCTCAAGAAAATAACTAGGTGGTATTATTATCAGACTAAGATACATGCGATTTTACCTACTGTCTCCGATGTTTGCTGATGGTGTGGGAGATAGGCGGGATCAATGCTACACATTTGGTGGGATTGTAGCAAGAACAAACCCTTTTGGGAGAAAGTATTTGTGAATTATCATCTGATCATGGGAAGTAGAATTATGGAGGCCCCCAATTTGCCCTCCTCTCAGTTTTCGTGTCATCAACAGGGTATCAAAAGAAAGTCCAAATACACACAAAACAAAAATAGCCTCAGCTATGTGGAAAGCGCGGTTTGTCCTACTTTCCATGCTTTACCCAGAGTACATAAAGAATGCTTCCCTCCCCTCTTGAGGCCAAATGTAGCAGGCATTAAATCTTTAACTGAACCACTATCCATCTGGTTGGATAAAATTCTTAGGCCGGCTTTGCACGTTGCAACATCGCACGTGCGATGTCGGTGGGGTCAAATCGAAAGTGGCGCACATCCGGCGTCACTTTCGACATCGTTGTGTGTAAATTCTAGATGATACGATTAACGAGCGCAAAAGCGTCGTTATCGTATCATCATTGCAGGCTCCGACTTTTCCATAATTATGCTGCCGCGACAGGTACGATGCTGTTCCTCGTTCCTGCGGCAGCACACATCGCTGTGTGTTACGCCGCAGGAGAGAGGAACTTCACCTTACCTGCCACCGGCGGCTCTACAGAAGGAAGGAGGTGGGCGGGATGTTTACATCCTGCTCATCTCTGCCCCTCCGCCGCTATTTGCCGCCTGCTGTGTGACGTCACTATGACGCCACACGACCCGCCCCCTTAGGAAGGAGGCGGGTCGCCGGCCAGAGCGACGGTCACAGGGCAGGTGAGTGCATGTGAAGGTGGCGTAGCGATAATTTTCGCTACGCTAGCTATCACAAGATATCGTACCTGCGACGGGGGCGGGGACTATCGCGTGCGACATCGCAGCATCGGCTTGCGATGTCGCAACGTGCAAAGCCCACCTTAGACCTTTCGTACAACAGACTGTGAGTAATATAAAAGATACTAAACAATTATTACAGATATGGATAAGAGTCAGTGGGGTTCTGACAAGTTTTGGGGTATGAGTGTTATCATCTCTATCTATTCGTGTATGCCACATGATATTGCTTTGATGTCGTTAACATTTCCATCTATAAAAGTATAGCCAGTTCTCCCATGATTTGATGAATTATGTTTTGGAATTAATATGGTTTCTATTGTCTATTGTTTCTTTATCTTTGACCAGGATTATTATTTGCAGATTCAGGGTTGCCCCATGGCTGCTAGCTTCTCCCCGTCCCGCACTAATCTGTATATGGGGTGATGGGAGGAAATGCATATATATATTCTCTCTAATCCATTCTACTGTACTATATCTTGAATTGTAAAAAGCAGTGAAGCAAAATACATGTTTATACTATAGATATATTTGTGTCAAAAATTTACCAATTTATTATATCTAGTGGCATTAGTAAGGGACTCTAGAAGTTAAAGGTAAATTTCTATTTAGACAAGTAAAAAATATAGAAGGGGAAAAAATGATCAAATGCCCTTATCTTGCAAATATAAACCTTTAATGAAAGTACAAAACATTACAAAAAATTCATGCATATATAGGAACTTGTGGATGTGTAAAAACAGACCAGGATTAAAAAGACTATAACCAATATCCATACAAATATATAAAACTGAATTAACTGTGATGTACTAATAGAAATCACCACAAGACGTCACTGGTGTCCTTGTACTAACCATCATATTGAAATATAATGCCGGCTTTACACCTTACAATTAGGTGTGCGATCTCGTTTGCGATGTGACACGCCCAGGTCGCATATGCGATTGAATGAGATTGCACGTAGGTGGTTCATTTGCTGTCACACGTGCGTAAGTAGTCTATGTTAAATTGATCAATTTTGTGTGCGATCCTTTAGATCATGTGTTCTGTGACGTATGCATTGGGCACCCTTTTTTTTTTTTTTAAATTTTTGACTTGCCAAGCGTGTGTAATGTGTAGGGATGCGTTTTTACTATGTCATCTGCCATTCAGCTCTGCTACATGGCCGCTGACAGCAGACACAGACAGCCATGTAGCAGAGCTGAATGGCAGATGACAGCAGACACAGACAGAGCCGCACTGTCAGAATGAACTCGGGTGAACCTCACCCGACTTCATTGTCATGCTGCGGCTCTGTCTGTGTCGCGTCCTGATTAGCGGTCACCAGTGAAGGACTCACCGGTGACCGCTAAACTCCTGAGTAAGTGAATTGAGCAGCCCTCTCTCATACTCACCGATCCCCGATCCCCGGCTCTGCACGGCATTCACACTGCTCCGGCGGCTTTTACTGTTTTGAAAAAGCCGGCCGCCCATTAAACAATCTCATATTCCCTGCTTTCCCCGCCCACCGGCGCCTATGATTGGTTACAGTGAGACACGCCCCCACGCTGAGTGACAGGTGTCACACTGCACCCAATCACAGCAGCCGGTGGGCGTGTCTATACTGTGCAGTGAAATAAATAATTAAATAATTAAAACAAACGGCGTGCGGTCCCCCCCAATTTTAAAACCAGCCAGATAAAGCCATACGGCTGAAGGCTGGTATTCTCAGGATGGGGAGCTCCACGTTATGGGGAGCCCCCCAGCCTAACAATATCAGCCAGCAGCCGCCCAGAATTGCCGCATACATTATATGCGACAGTTCTGGGACTGTACCCGGCTCTTCCCGATTTGCCCTGGTGCGTTGGCAAATCGGGGTAATAAGGAGTTATTGGCAGCCCATAGCTGCCAATAAGTCCTAGATTAATCATGTCAGGCGTCTATGAGACACCTTCCATGATTAATCTGTAAATTACAGTAAATAAACACACACACCCGAAAAAATCCTTTATTATAAATAAAAAACACAAACATATACCCTGGTTCACCACTTTAATCAGCCCCAAAAAGCCCTCCTTGTCCGACGTACTCCAGGATGATGCAGCGTCGCTTCCAGCGCTGCTGCATGGAGGTGACCGGAGCTGCAGCAGACACAGCCGCTCCTGTCACATCCACACAGCTAATGAAGACAGCTGCACCATCAGCTGAGCTGTCACTGAGGTTACCCGCTGTCACTGGATCCAGCGGTGGATGCAGCGGTGGCCGCGGGTAACCTCAGTGACAGCTCAGCTGATCGCGCTACTCACCGCTGCTCCTCTCACCTCCACGCAGCAACTGAGGTGAGTAGCGCGATCAGCTGAGCTGTCACTGAGGTTACCCGTGGCCACCGCTGCATCCACCGCTGGATCCAGTGACAGCGGGTAACCTCAGTGACAGCTCAGCTGATGGCGCGGCTGTCTTCATTTGCTGTGTGGAGGTGACCGGAGCGGCTGTGTCTGCTGCAGCTCCGGTCACCTCCATGCAGCAGCACTGGATGCGACGCTGGACCATCCTGGAGTACGCCGGACATGGAGGGCTTTTGGGGGCTGATTAAAGTGGTTAACCAGGGTATATGTTTGTGTTTTTTATTTATAATAAAGGATTTTTTCGGGCGTGTGTGTGTTTATTTACTGTAATTTACAGATTAATCATGGAAGGTGTCTCATAGACGCCTGACATGATTAATCTAGGACTTATTGGCAGCTATGGGCTGCCAATAACTCCTTATTACCCCGATTTGCCAACGCACCAGGGCAAATCGGGAAGAGCCGGGTACAGTCCCAGAACTGTCGCATCTAATGTATGCGGCAATTCTGGGCGGCTGTTGGCTGATATTGTTAGGCTCGGGGGCTCCCCATAACGTGGAGCTCCCCATCCTGAGAATTCCAGCCTTCAGCCATATGGCTTTATCTGGCTGGTTTTAAAATTGGGGGGGACCGCACGCCGTTTTTTTTAATTATTTAATTATTTATTTCACTGCACAGTATAGACACGCCCAACGGCTGCTGTGATTGGGTGCAGTGTGACACCTGTCACTCAGCGTGGGGGCGTGTCTCACTGTAACCAATCATAGGCGCCGGTGGGCGGGGAAAGCAGGGAATACGAGATTGTTTAATGGGCGGCCGGCTTTTTCAAAACAGTAAAAGCCGCCGGAGCAGTGTGAATGCCGTGCAGAGCCGGGCCGGGGATCGGGGATCGGTGAGTATGAGAGAGGGGGTAAGAGGGATAGACTGACATGGACAGAGAGAGAGGGACAGAGATAGTGACGGACTGACAGAGATTAGTGAATGACAGACATTGTGAGGCGCTTCAGAACGCAGCTTTTCAGCTGCGCTCTGAAGCAGACCTTTTTTAAGCTGCGGTGCAGAGCGCACACCTGCGCACATAGCCTCAGACATCAAAATCGTAGGATGTCACACGTTTCAATTGACTAGGTTCATACAACAAAACGTCCAATGTATGAGGAATAAACGACGTGTATGCGATCACCGTATTTTCGTTCAATCTTGATTGCACGTAGGTGTCACACGCAAATACGTCACGAACGATGCCGGATGTGCGTCACTTACAACTTGACCCCGACGACGGATTGAAAGATTTATTGAAGCGTGTAAAGCAGGCATTACTCAGTGCATGTTAAGATGAAATATACCCAGACATCATCTAAGGGTCATATACACATTAATTGTAAATTGCAGTGTATTTTAGATAATTACCTATGATGGGGAGTGGACGTCAGTGTGGGATGGTATAGAGGAGCGAATCCCGGAGTCCTACACCTGACGCATGTTTCGGCAAAAGGAATGCCTTTGTCAGGGAGCATAACCGTGGAGTTGAGAGGGAAGGTTTAAATGCTAGTTATGGCCAATCAACGTGCAACAACCTTGTAGTGACACATGCATTGTCATCCATAGGAATCACTGCACTCTCATAGAATAAGAAGGTATCAACAGATTCGTTTTTTGTGCCAAAAATCTTTTTTATTTTGATTTTTTTCAAAAGGGATTTCTTTCAATCAAAAGATAGTCTAAGTGAAGATGGGACGTTTCGGCCCAATAATGGGCCTTCTTCACGCCAAATAACACTAGAAAAAATACAAGAACAGACAACAATCAATATATACATTATATTACAGGGTTAACATGAAACCAGTGAAGCGAATATACAAAGACACATGTAGAAGTATTAGCATGTCAAACTTGGATAAAATGCAAAACACAGTAGTAAAAAGACATACTGGAAGTTCATCACAAAGGTAAGTGAAAAGAAGAAGAAAGAAAAAAAGAAAAGAAGAAGAAAGAAAAGAAGAAGAAGCGCAAGAGGAAGCAGGCAACATGGTGGTCTATATGGGTGGTATACCATACCTCAGTAGCTATGAGGTGATTATTTCAGGTTTAGTGCATGAGAGGAAAAGGGAGTATCTTGTATGAGGACCACCACTCTAATTTATTAACTCCTGTGTTGGACGTCTTAGAGACCAAAACCTGAGAAGAAGAAGTACAGGTATAGGTAAAGGGAGTACTAAATAAATATTCAAAATTAGTATGAAGTTACTATAGAGGTTTTTTTAGGGTTTTTTTACCTTAATGGCATTTACGTACACACTCCTAGAGTGAGTTATTAGAAATTCTGGAAACCGGGCCAATGACCAATTATATTCACCTTGTGAATCCTTTAAAAGATTCAGGACATGCAGAATTAGAGGTCCGAACACTTAAATTGGTGGATATGAGGCATATATCGTAAATACCTTGTGGTTTGTACAATTCAGAATAGTAGTACTTGAATTGGCAGGCATAGACCTGGAACAAGTGGTCTATGAGAAAGAGAATAAAGCTGACTACAAGCGCCACCTATTGGTACGGTATTATTAGGGACTAGCTTATAATGTATATACTACCTCAATAAAGCTGCTATGGGATCCTGTTTCACTTCTGTGTATATACACTTGGGTAAAAATTCTGGCTTGTATAGTCTAGAGGATTTAAAGATACATAATCAGAATGGTATATATAGATGGTATATATAGATCTCTCACTGGCTGCTATAATACACATTGTTATTACCTTCAAACCAAGGTGTGTGTCAAAGGTTATATGGTCCGGAGAGTTATTAGCAATGCCATGGGTATTGTGGTAAGCTGAAACAAGGGTGATCATAATCAAGGCAAGTTCAATCAATAGTATAGGAGAGGCTCCCATTAGATCTTTCTAGGTTACCTGAGTTTCTTTGAAGTAATGGGTGGAGAGTGGTCAGTACCTCTATGGTGGGGAAAGAGGGAAGAGATGTTAATATACTCCTGCCGTTTTTTAGAAGAAAGTATATGTCCCGGGCTCCTGAACACAACCTACCTCATCGCCGTCTTCCCAGACTGTGGCTGATTGCGCCCTGTCAGCCGGCTTGCGAGCTCATTTAGCATCGCAAAACCGGAAGTGGCGTCAGACGCCGGCGCATGCGCAGTAGCGATCCGAGTTACTATTAGATTGTATAAGGTACCGTGTAGTCCGTAGAGGAAGCGCCTGCGCATGCGCAATGGGTGCTTTTATGTACTTTAATACAAACCAGTACTGGGAAGACGTGAATGGAGATCGACATTAGTTGCCTGCACAGTTATGATACAGAAAGTGAAAAAAAGCGATCAAAGATAGTCAGGATAGGATCGGAGGTATATCGAAACATGGAATTTGATCATGGAATATTATTTTGACAATATATTGATATATATGGATTATCCACATAGTTACATGGAGGAATGCTATTCCCAGAATTAGGGAGGGGGAGGTCACACCCCACTGAAGTTCTAAGAAACAAGAGAACAGTTTTTTCTTTCTTGGAATTCTGGATACAATCTAAACTTAAGGAATGCCCATAAACAGTCCATCTTCTTCTTGTATATCGGATTTAGACCTGGAAAAAATTTTTTTCTTTTTTTCTTTTTTTGGGGGGAGAACACAGTGAAGGTCCCAATACATTGGAAGCAAGCATATGGCTATATTAGAGAATTATATAGGGTGAGATTTATACATTACCAGCTATCAGTGCGTGCACAATGGTAGAAGAAAATGTGACATTTCTTAGGTTTTCTGGAGAGAAAAAAGAAGAAAGGATAGTTAGAATGATCCTAAAATTTAAAGTTTATCTCTTAGAGTTCAGAAAGGTCTCTTATGAACTAGGCCAGTCAATTTCTCTATTTAGACCCTTTGGAGTTAAGGTCTGTAACTTATATATCCAGAAGCTCTCTCTTTTTTTCAGAAGTTCTATGTGATTCCCTCCTCGTCTGGGTCTATGTACCCTATCAATAACCTGGTAGCGTAATTGCGCAACACTATGTTTTGCCTCGTGAAAATGTTGTGGAATGGGGAGCCATAGTTTACCACATCTGATTGTGGACTTGTGGCTGGCTATTCTGTCGCCTACGTGTTGAATAGTTTCGCCTACATAAAGTAAGCCACATGGGCACTTGATGATATATACCACAAAATTGCTTTCACACGTGAAGTACTCCTTGATTGGAAAACTCTTACCCGATCTCGGGTGCAAAAAATGATCCCCTTTAATCACATTGGAACAGGATGCGCAGCCTAGACACGGAAATGTACCAGTGCGTCTTGGTGTTAGTACTGTTTGTAGGATATTCTTCTCACTCCCTATGTCTGCCTTAATCAATGAGTCCCTGATGTTTTGAGGTCTCCTCTTGCACATTAAAGGTGGGAGTAGGAATGGTGTTATTTCCGGGTATGCTTTTCCCAGTAAGGGCCAATGATGGTTGATAATATTATAAATCTTTGGCATCGATGGATGATGAGTATGTACAAAGGGTAGCCTCTCTACTGTCTGACACTTTTCTGTTGGCGTAGATGATAACGCCTTTTCTCTCTCTTTCATTAATAGGGTTTCTGGATATTTTCGTTCCAGAAACCTTTGTGTCATTTCATCTAGCCTTTGGTTTTTTGTGGTTTCCTCAGAGACTATTCTCGTGATTCTCTTAAATTGTAATCTGGGCAAACTGTCTTTTGTAGATTTTGGGTGGCAGCTAGTATATAACAACATACAGTTGCGATCTGTTGGTTTCCGATAGAGGTCTGAGGATAATTGTCCACTTTGATCCTTTCTTATGTAAGTGTCGAGAAAATTAATCTCATCTTGGTGGTGATTTAGTGTAAACCTCAACTCCGGCCATATATTGTTAATGTGTCTGTCAAAGGTCATGAGGCTGGTGTTGTCCCCTTGCCAAATGCAGAAAATATCGTCGATGAATCTGACCCAAATGAGGGTCAGTTCGTCGAAAGAAGGATAAGAATATACATATCTGTTCTCAAAGAAATCCATGTAAAGATTTGCATATGCCGGGGCTACATTCGAGCCCATTGCGGTCCCGTGTCGCTGTATATAGAAATCGTCCCTAAAGAGAAAGTAATTCTCCTCTAAGACTATGTCAAGTAGGCCCATTGTGAAGTCCCTTGAGTCTTGGCTTAGATTAGTTTTTTCTAAGGCAAGTTTTGTCGCCCTAGTCGCTTTGCTGTGATGTAATCTAAGGCCTACGCTATTCTCTAATAACGAAAGTTATTGTAAGAAGTATCAACAGATTCTCAATAAGTGCTCTTTGGACTTAATAGTGCTGACAGTGGAATATCTTCAGACAGCTATAAAAGAGTCAAAAGAAAAAATTGTAAGCATTGAAACTCAATTAGCAGATAGTCTAACCCCAGGGGACCTGGCATCTTTAAAGAAAAAAGTCGAGGATACACTAAAAGACTTCAAAAAAGGTCTGGAAGAAAAGAAGAGACAAAAATTTCAAAGAGATACAGACGATTATCTAAACAACAGAGTCTACAGATGGAACGAAGGACAAACCAACACAAGACAATGGAGGAGACAACCAGTTTACAATCACTCAGCCTCTTCTGGCAGCGAATCCGGCGTCAGCCTTCCAAGCTCAACGTCTTTTTTAGGACCAAGCAGAAGAAGACCCAACCAACGAGGCGGTCGAGGAGGCGGAAGCGGAGAATGGGGCATGACGTTGAGATCACAGGTGAGGGTCCCAATCTAGTTATTAACATTTCTGACTATACTCTAGCTCCGAATGAATTAACCGTTCTTAATAAAGGTCTCACTTTTTGCCCTACACCGAAATGGGATTCCTTCACACTTGAAAAGGATATGCAAAGATTTTATAGGGCAGTTAGATTAAAAACTCATTTTGGTATTAACCCTTTTCAGAACCCCATCTCTGAACCACCTCCCAAGGAAACCAGTATTAAAACACTGGGTCTCCGTAACCCTAGCCAGTACATGCCACCCAAAACGAATCATGCAGTGGAGACGTTTATAGACCTAGTTGATCGGGATGTAAAAAGTAAAATTCATGAACACGAGTTGGGTTTCTTCCCCACCCGAAATAACATCAGTTCCCTGGAGAGGCTGGCTATAACCTCACTTAGGAACAACAAGTCCATAACTCTGAAACCAGCTGATAAAGGGGGTGCCATTGTGGTTCAAAATACGCACGATTACGTACAGGAAATAAAACGTCAACTGAGTGACACCGTAACTTACCAGAGAATTCCCTCAGATCCAGTATTTAAAATTCAAACGAGAATTCAGAACTTTTTATCCACATATCAAGAGAAGGGTGTCATTGACCAAACAACCCGCACTTTTCTCACTAAAACACATCCTATAACACCTGTTTTTTACACACTCCCTAAAGTTCACAAAACACTCAACAATCCCCCAGGTCGACCTATTGTGGCATCCACAGAGTCAATCCTCTCACCACTTTCTATCTACTTGGAAAAAATACTAACCCCTTTGACAAAAAACACCAGATCTCATATTTTGGACACCAATGAGTTTTTACTAAAAATCAAAACTCTTCAAAGAGCTTCTCCGAACAGTCTTCTGTGCACATGGGATGTGAGTAGCCTATATACATCAATTTCTCACAGCAAAGGGACTAGGGCGACAAAACTTGCCTTAGAAAAAACTAATCTAAGCCAAGACTCAAGGGACTTCACAATGGGCCTACTTGACATAGTCTTAGAGGAGAATTACTTTCTCTTTAGGGACGATTTCTATATACAGCGACACGGGACCGCAATGGGCTCGAATGTAGCCCCGGCATATGCAAATCTTTACATGGATTTCTTTGAGAACAGATATGTATATTCTTATCCTTCTTTCGACGAACTGACCCTCATTTGGGTCAGATTCATCGACGATATTTTCTGCATTTGGCAAGGGGACAACACCAGCCTCATGACCTTTGACAGACACATTAACAATATATGGCCGGAGTTGAGGTTTACACTAAATCACCACCAAGATGAGATTAATTTTCTCGACACTTACATAAGAAAGGATCAAAGTGGACAATTATCCTCAGACCTCTATCGGAAACCAACAGATCGCAACTGTATGTTGTTATATACTAGCTGCCACCCAAAATCTACAAAAGACAGTTTGCCCAGATCACAATTTAAGAGAATCACGAGAATAGTCTCTGAGGAAACCACAAAAAACCAAAGGCTAGATGAAATGACACAAAGGTTTCTGGAACGAAAATATCCAGAAACCCTATTAATGAAAGAGAGAGAAAAGGCGTTATCATCTACGCCAACAGAAAAGTGTCAGACAGTAGAGAGGCTACCCTTTGTACATACTCATCATCCATCGATGCCAAAGATTTATAATATTATCAACCATCATTGGCCCTTACTGGGAAAAGCATACCCGGAAATAACACCATTCCTACTCCCACCTTTAATGTGCAAGAGGAGACCTCAAAACATCAGGGACTCATTGATTAAGGCAGACATAGGGAGTGAGAAGAATATCCTACAAACAGTACTAACACCAAGACGCACTGGTACATTTCCGTGTCTAGGCTGCGCATCCTGTTCCAATGTGATTAAAGGGGATCATTTTTTGCACCCGAGATCGGGTAAGAGTTTTCCAATCAAGGAGTACTTCACGTGTGAAAGCAATTTTGTGGTATATATCATCAAGTGCCCATGTGGCTTACTTTATGTAGGCGAAACTATTCAACACGTAGGCGACAGAATAGCCAGCCACAAGTCCACAATCAGATGTGGTAAACTATGGCTCCCCATTCCACAACATTTTCACGAGGCAAAACATAGTGTTGCGCAATTACGCTACCAGGTTATTGATAGGGTACATAGACCCAGACGAGGAGGGAATCACATAGAACTTCTGAAAAAAAGAGAGAGCTTCTGGATATATAAGTTACAGACCTTAACTCCAAAGGGTCTAAATAGAGAAATTGACTGGCCTAGTTCATAAGAGACCTTTCTGAACTCTAAGAGATAAACTTTAAATTTTAGGATCATTCTAACTATCCTTTCTTCTTTTTTCTCTCCAGAAAACCTAAGAAATGTCACATTTTCTTCTACCATTGTGCACGCACTGATAGCTGGTAATGTATAAATCTCACCCTATATAATTCTCTAATATAGCCATATGCTTGCTTCCAATGTATTGGGACCTTCACTGTGTTCTCCCCCCAAAAAAAGAAAAAAAGAAAAAAATTTTTTCCAGGTCTAAATCCGATATACAAGAAGAAGATGGACTGTTTATGGGCATTCCTTAAGTTTAGATTGTATCCAGAATTCCAAGAAAGAAAAAACTGTTCTCTTGTTTCTTAGAACTTCAGTGGGGTGTGACCTCCCCCTCCCTAATTCTGGGAATAGCATTCCTCCATGTAACTATGTGGATAATCCATATATATCAATATATTGTCAAAATAATATTCCATGATCAAATTCCATGTTTCGATATACCTCCGATCCTATCCTGACTATCTTTGATCGCTTTTTTTCACTTTCTGTATCATAACTGTGCAGGCAACTAATGTCGATCTCCATTCACGTCTTCCCAGTACTGGTTTGTATTAAAGTACATAAAAGCACCCATTGCGCATGCGCAGGCGCTTCCTCTACGGACTACACGGTACCTTATACAATCTAATAGTAACTCGGATCGCTACTGCGCATGCGCCGGCGTCTGACGCCACTTCCGGTTTTGCGATGCTAAATGAGCTCGCAAGCCGGCTGACAGGGCGCAATCAGCCACAGTCTGGGAAGACGGCGATGAGGTAGGTTGTGTTCAGGAGCCCGGGACATATACTTTCTTCTAAAAAACGGCAGGAGTATATTAACATCTCTTCCCTCTTTCCCCACCATAGAGGTACTGACCACTCTCCACCCATTACTTCAAAGAAACTCAGGTAACCTAGAAAGATCTAATGGGAGCCTCTCCTATACTATTGATTGAACTTGCCTTGATTATGATCACCCTTGTTTCAGCTTACCACAATACCCATGGCATTGCTAATAACTCTCCGGACCATATAACCTTTGACACACACCTTGGTTTGAAGGTAATAACAATGTGTATTATAGCAGCCAGTGAGAGATCTATATATACCATCTATATATACCATTCTGATTATGTATCTTTAAATCCTCTAGACTATACAAGCCAGAATTTTTACCCAAGTGTATATACACAGAAGTGAAACAGGATCCCATAGCAGCTTTATTGAGGTAGTATATACATTATAAGCTAGTCCCTAATAATACCGTACCAATAGGTGGCGCTTGTAGTCAGCTTTATTCTCTTTCTCATAGACCACTTGTTCCAGGTCTATGCCTGCCAATTCAAGTACTACTATTCTGAATTGTACAAACCACAAGGTATTTACGATATATGCCTCATATCCACCAATTTAAGTGTTCGGACCTCTAATTCTGCATGTCCTGAATCTTTTAAAGGATTCACAAGGTGAATATAATTGGTCATTGGCCCGGTTTCCAGAATTTCTAATAACTCACTCTAGGAGTGTGTACGTAAATGCCATTAAGGTAAAAAAACCCTAAAAAAACCTCTATAGTAACTTCATACTAATTTTGAATATTTATTTAGTACTCCCTTTACCTATACCTGTACTTCTTCTTCTCAGGTTTTGGTCTCTAAGACGTCCAACACAGGAGTTAATAAATTAGAGTGGTGGTCCTCATACAAGATACTCCCTTTTCCTCTCATGCACTAAACCTGAAATAATCACCTCATAGCTACTGAGGTATGGTATACCACCCATATAGACCACCATGTTGCCTGCTTCCTCTTGCGCTTCTTCTTCTTTTCTTTCTTCTTCTTTTCTTTTTTTCTTTCTTCTTCTTTTCACTTACCTTTGTGATGAACTTCCAGTATGTCTTTTTACTACTGTGTTTTGCATTTTATCCAAGTTTGACATGCTAATACTTCTACATGTGTCTTTGTATATTCGCTTCACTGGTTTCATGTTAACCCTGTAATATAATGTATATATTGATTGTTGTCTGTTCTTGTATTTTTTCTAGTGTTATTTGGCGTGAAGAAGGCCCATTATTGGGCCGAAACGTCCCATCTTCACTTAGACTATCTTTTGATTGAAAGAAATCCCTTTTGAAAAAAATCAAAATAAAAAAGATTTTTGGCACAAAAAACGAATCTGTTGATACCTTCTTATTCTATGAGAGTGCAGTGATTCCTATAGATTGTTATTCGGACCTCGGTCCTTTCACTAGCACCTCGATTTTCCCCTCATTAGGGCAGAGTGCACACCAATTTTCCTATATCAGTACATTGTCTTGGTGTTTGCACCAGCCCACTCATGTCAGTAGAGACATTTGCCTATGATGACACTACCAGTAATAGCATACTGGCACAAGTCACGAACTCCACAGAATTCCTCAAAACCCCAATCAAAGAAGTCAGGACAAGAGATTGGGAAAAGGAGAACCGTACATATATTTCTCTAGACCTTCACTGCACGACCTTAGCAGAATACTATAGACAGAACCGGATCCCCAGGGGACTTAGATGTAATCTAAGGCCTACGCTATTCTCTAATAACGAAAGTTATTGTAAGAAGTATCAACAGATTCTCAATAAGTGCTCTTTGGACTTAATAGTGCTGACAGTGGAATATCTTCAGACAGCTATAAAAGAGTCAAAAGAAAAAATTGTAAGCATTGAAACTCAATTAGCAGATAGTCTAACCCCAGGGGACCTGGCATCTTTAAAGAAAAAAGTCGAGGATACACTAAAAGACTTCAAAAAAGGTCTGGAAGAAAAGAAGAGACAAAAATTTCAAAGAGATACAGACGATTATCTAAACAACAGAGTCTACAGATGGAACGAAGGACAAACCAACACAAGACAATGGAGGAGACAACCAGTTTACAATCACTCAGCCTCTTCTGGCAGCGAATCCGGCGTCAGCCTTCCAAGCTCAACGTCTTTTTTAGGACCAAGCAGAAGAAGACCCAACCAACGAGGCGGTCGAGGAGGCGGAAGCGGAGAATGGGGCATGACGTTGAGATCACAGGTGAGGGTCCCAATCTAGTTATTAACATTTCTGACTATACTCTAGCTCCGAATGAATTAACCGTTCTTAATAAAGGTCTCATTTTTTGCCCTACACCGAAATGGGATTCCTTCACACTTGAAAAGGATATGCAAAGATTTTATAGGGCAGTTAGATTAAAAACTCATTTTGGTATTAACCCTTTTCAGAACCCCATCTCTGAACCACCTCCCAAGGAAACCAGTATTAAAACACTGGGTCTCCGTAACCCTAGCCAGTACATGCCACCCAAAACGAATCATGCAGTGGAGACGTTTATAGACCTAGTTGATCGGGATGTAAAAAGTAAAATTCATGAACACGAGTTGGGTTTCTTCCCCACCCGAAATAACATCAGTTCCCTGGAGAGGCTGGCTATAACCTCACTTAGGAACAACAAGTCCATAACTCTGAAACCAGCTGATAAAGGGGGTGCCATTGTGGTTCAAAATACGCACGATTACGTACAGGAAATAAAACGTCAACTGAGTGACACCGTAACTTACCAGAGAATTCCCTCAGATCCAGTATTTAAAATTCAAACGAGAATTCAGAACTTTTTATCCACATATCAAGAGAAGGGTGTCATTGACCAAACAACCCGCACTTTTCTCACTAAAACACATCCTATAACACCTGTTTTTTACACACTCCCTAAAGTTCACAAAACACTCAACAATCCCCCAGGTCGACCTATTGTGGCATCCACAGAGTCAATCCTCTCACCACTTTCTATCTACTTGGAAAAAATACTAACCCCTTTGACAAAAAACACCAGATCTCATATTTTGGACACCAATGAGTTTTTACTAAAAATCAAAACTCTTCAAAGAGCTTCTCCGAACAGTCTTCTGTGCACATGGGATGTGAGTAGCCTATATACATCAATTTCTCACAGCAAAGGGACTAGGGCGACAAAACTTGCCTTAGAAAAAACTAATCTAAGCCAAGACTCAAGGGACTTCACAATGGGCCTACTTGACATAGTCTTAGAGGAGAATTACTTTCTCTTTAGGGACGATTTCTATATACAGCGACACGGGACCGCAATGGGCTCGAATGTAGCCCCGGCATATGCAAATCTTTACATGGATTTCTTTGAGAACAGATATGTATATTCTTATCCTTCTTTCGACGAACTGACCCTCATTTGGGTCAGATTCATCGACGATATTTTCTGCATTTGGCAAGGGGACAACACCAGCCTCATGACCTTTGACAGACACATTAACAATATATGGCCGGAGTTGAGGTTTACACTAAATCACCACCAAGATGAGATTAATTTTCTCGACACTTACATAAGAAAGGATCAAAGTGGACAATTATCCTCAGACCTCTATCGGAAACCAACAGATCGCAACTGTATGTTGTTATATACTAGCTGCCACCCAAAATCTACAAAAGACAGTTTGCCCAGATCACAATTTAAGAGAATCACGAGAATAGTCTCTGAGGAAACCACAAAAAACCAAAGGCTAGATGAAATGACACAAAGGTTTCTGGAACGAAAATATCCAGAAACCCTATTAATGAAAGAGAGAGAAAAGGCGTTATCATCTACGCCAACAGAAAAGTGTCAGACAGTAGAGAGGCTACCCTTTGTACATACTCATCATCCATCGATGCCAAAGATTTATAATATTATCAACCATCATTGGCCCTTACTGGGAAAAGCATACCCGGAAATAACACCATTCCTACTCCCACCTTTAATGTGCAAGAGGAGACCTCAAAACATCAGGGACTCATTGATTAAGGCAGACATAGGGAGTGAGAAGAATATCCTACAAACAGTACTAACACCAAGACGCACTGGTACATTTCCGTGTCTAGGCTGCGCATCCTGTTCCAATGTGATTAAAGGGGATCATTTTTTGCACCCGAGATCGGGTAAGAGTTTTCCAATCAAGGAGTACTTCACGTGTGAAAGCAATTTTGTGGTATATATCATCAAGTGCCCATGTGGCTTACTTTATGTAGGCGAAACTATTCAACACGTAGGCGACAGAATAGCCAGCCACAAGTCCACAATCAGATGTGGTAAACTATGGCTCCCCATTCCACAACATTTTCACGAGGCAAAACATAGTGTTGCGCAATTACGCTACCAGGTTATTGATAGGGTACATAGACCCAGACGAGGAGGGAATCACATAGAACTTCTGAAAAAAAGAGAGAGCTTCTGGATATATAAGTTACAGACCTTAACTCCAAAGGGTCTAAATAGAGAAATTGACTGGCCTAGTTCATAAGAGACCTTTCTGAACTCTAAGAGATAAACTTTAAATTTTAGGATCATTCTAACTATCCTTTCTTCTTTTTTCTCTCCAGAAAACCTAAGAAATGTCACATTTTCTTCTACCATTGTGCACGCACTGATAGCTGGTAATGTATAAATCTCACCCTATATAATTCTCTAATATAGCCATATGCTTGCTTCCAATGTATTGGGACCTTCACTGTGTTCTCCCCCCAAAAAAAGAAAAAAAGAAAAAAATTTTTTCCAGGTCTAAATCCGATATACAAGAAGAAGATGGACTGTTTATGGGCATTCCTTAAGTTTAGATTGTATCCAGAATTCCAAGAAAGAAAAAACTGTTCTCTTGTTTCTTAGAACTTCAGTGGGGTGTGACCTCCCCCTCCCTAATTCTGGGAATAGCATTCCTCCATGTAACTATGTGGATAATCCATATATATCAATATATTGTCAAAATAATATTCCATGATCAAATTCCATGTTTCGATATACCTCCGATCCTATCCTGACTATCTTTGATCGCTTTTTTTCACTTTCTGTATCATAACTGTGCAGGCAACTAATGTCGATCTCCATTCACGTCTTCCCAGTACTGGTTTGTATTAAAGTACATAAAAGCACCCATTGCGCATGCGCAGGCGCTTCCTCTACGGACTACACGGTACCTTATACAATCTAATAGTAACTCGGATCGCTACTGCGCATGCGCCGGCGTCTGACGCCACTTCCGGTTTTGCGATGCTAAATGAGCTCGCAAGCCGGCTGACAGGGCGCAATCAGCCACAGTCTGGGAAGACGGCGATGAGGTAGGTTGTGTTCAGGAGCCCGGGACATATACTTTCTTCTAAAAAACGGCAGGAGTATATTAACATCTCTTCCCTCTTTCCCCACCATAGAGGTACTGACCACTCTCCACCCATTACTTCAAAGAAACTCAGGTAACCTAGAAAGATCTAATGGGAGCCTCTCCTATACTATTGATTGAACTTGCCTTGATTATGATCACCCTTGTTTCAGCTTACCACAATACCCATGGCATTGCTAATAACTCTCCGGACCATATAACCTTTGACACACACCTTGGTTTGAAGGTAATAACAATGTGTATTATAGCAGCCAGTGAGAGATCTATATATACCATCTATATATACCATTCTGATTATGTATCTTTAAATCCTCTAGACTATACAAGCCAGAATTTTTACCCAAGTGTATATACACAGAAGTGAAACAGGATCCCATAGCAGCTTTATTGAGGTAGTATATACATTATAAGCTAGTCCCTAATAATACCGTACCAATAGGTGGCGCTTGTAGTCAGCTTTATTCTCTTTCTCATAGACCACTTGTTCCAGGTCTATGCCTGCCAATTCAAGTACTACTATTCTGAATTGTACAAACCACAAGGTATTTACGATATATGCCTCATATCCACCAATTTAAGTGTTCGGACCTCTAATTCTGCATGTCCTGAATCTTTTAAAGGATTCACAAGGTGAATATAATTGGTCATTGGCCCGGTTTCCAGAATTTCTAATAACTCACTCTAGGAGTGTGTACGTAAATGCCATTAAGGTAAAAAAACCCTAAAAAAACCTCTATAGTAACTTCATACTAATTTTGAATATTTATTTAGTACTCCCTTTACCTATACCTGTACTTCTTCTTCTCAGGTTTTGGTCTCTAAGACGTCCAACACAGGAGTTAATAAATTAGAGTGGTGGTCCTCATACAAGATACTCCCTTTTCCTCTCATGCACTAAACCTGAAATAATCACCTCATAGCTACTGAGGTATGGTATACCACCCATATAGACCACCATGTTGCCTGCTTCCTCTTGCGCTTCTTCTTCTTTTCTTTCTTCTTCTTTTCTTTTTTTCTTTCTTCTTCTTTTCACTTACCTTTGTGATGAACTTCCAGTATGTCTTTTTACTACTGTGTTTTGCATTTTATCCAAGTTTGACATGCTAATACTTCTACATGTGTCTTTGTATATTCGCTTCACTGGTTTCATGTTAACCCTGTAATATAATGTATATATTGATTGTTGTCTGTTCTTGTATTTTTTCTAGTGTTATTTGGCGTGAAGAAGGCCCATTATTGGGCCGAAACGTCCCATCTTCACTTAGACTATCTTTTGATTGAAAGAAATCCCTTTTGAAAAAAATCAAAATAAAAAAGATTTTTGGCACAAAAAACGAATCTGTTGATACCTTCTTATTCTATGAGAGTGCAGTGATTCCTATAGATTGTTATTCGGACCTCGGTCCTTTCACTAGCACCTCGATTTTCCCCTCATTAGGGCAGAGTGCACACCAATTTTCCTATAACATGCATTGTCATGGCACTTCCCCGTCGCCCAGTCAGCCGCCGTGTCAATTATCAGGTGATCCAGGGCATCATGTGATCCGGAAGCATCCGATTCATTTGCAAGATATAGGCATTTGATCATTTTCCCCCCTTTTTTATTTTTGACTCATACGATATCTTGGTATGGTAGATATATTAATGATTTTTTGTTTATTTGTTCATTGGAGAGAAGTGATGAAATCATAATGCATGTTTCTGAGTTTTTGAACAGTTATGTTATGAATTTGCATTTTCTAACCACTGCACATGGTCATTCTACTCCATTTTTGGATGTTTTGCTAACAGGGGACTCCATTACCGGAAAGATTGCAGCTGCAGTTTTCAGGAAATCAGCAAGTGGGAATTCTATTTTATACACTACTAGCTGTCACCCTGCACATGTTGTTAAAAATTAACCCATTGGGGAGTTTATCAGGACTTGTAGATTATGCTGAGGAAACATTTTTGATAAAGAATCTCACATTATTAGTAGTCTTTTATTTTCAAGAGGTTATTAAAAACGTTCACTTATGAGCGCTCAGTTAAATGCCAAGAGTAGAATACGGCAGTTATAACTGTTAAAAAAATGTGCTATCAGAAAAGATGTGAATAAGATCAATTTTGTAACTACATTTAGTAGTGTTTATGATTTGATTTGCAGAATTATTTCTAAAAACCTACCGGTCTTATACCATGATTATTCCCTTTTTCAGATTTTATCCACGGGAGTAAGATTTTCAGCGTGCTGCTTCATTGGGCAGTATTTTGTCTCCGAGCCTCTTTTCTAGCAAAAATACTAAAAGAGGACAAACTTGGTTGTCTTGTTGTGGCAACTTTAAATGTGGTCAGTGCAGATGTATGCACAAGACCTGCAGTTTCTCCTCTTCGGATAGTAGAAATTGTTACAGCATGCATACATTCATAAATTGTAATTCTACATGTTTCATTATCCACAGTGAAATGAGTACTCTATCAACATAGGCTGAATGTCCAGAAAGAAGCCATTACTCCAAAAGAGACATAAAAAAGCCAGATTAATGATTGCAAATGCAGCTGACGCACCCCAGGGCTTTGGGGTACTCGGCCCCGGGCAGTAGATTTACTGGGACAGTTCACTAGGTGGCCGTTGCCCGGTTCCGTGACCCTGGGGGTCGCTTGAAAGGGGAATTTGTACGGGGAAAAGTAATAAAATTAGTTTTTCGAGACGCCACTTGCGGTATGCGGTTATATGGAGAGAAGTCCCGCTGCAAAGTCTCTCACTGCTGGGGCTGGTGGTATTGAGCAGGTTAGGTGTGATGGCTCTCCGCAAGTGGAGCTAGGCCCCAGGGGAGGATGTTGGTGGTTATAGTGCGAATATATAGGAAGAACTCAGACGACACAGCTGCTGCAGGTTAACTTGTGTTTTACTCACTGGTTTAGGAGTTGCTGCCACCCGGTTTGTGCTGGTCTTTACCAATCCGGTATTCCCTTTGTTCCAGTGCCGGTGTAGTGGACTGATGAGCTTTTCCTCCATGCATCCTGTAGTTTTCAGTTGGTGGGTCCCCGTAGCGTGGAGCAGTTTTGGGGTTCCCTCCGGTTGTCTCCGTCTTGGCCCGTACGGCAGGCAGCTTGAACCTCTCGTGGGTCTGACCTCTGTCACCGATCCCAGGTTCCCTCTCTGCTGCTGTGCCCTGGACACTACTGTCGGTAAGATCCTTGATGGTTCCCTCACCATGCAGGTACTTCTTAGGCACAACTGTAAGGTCTTCCTGAACTAGGGCCCTGTGCCAGGCCAGTGCTTTGTCCTGTGAGTACTTGTGACACCCCTGGACTAGTCAGGACGTCACAGGTCAGGACGTCACAGGGTACTGCACGCTCTTTATATCTTAGTGCAGGACTCCACCCCCTATGGTTCTGGGTTCCCAACCTATAGTGCTGCCTCCATCAGCATCCAAAATCCCAACCACACCTCACACCACACCCTGTCAGACACACCAGTGGTCTGCTGAGCTGGAATAGGGCCACCCACCTAGGGGTCAGGGAGACTGGTGGGAGGGTAGTAAGTCAGTGTGTTGAGAGTTAGCCCTCGAGTAGTGAGGAGCTGGGGAGTGTGTGGCTCCCTGGGAATTTAAGGTTGGGTCGCAGACGGTGGTCTGGGCCGGAGGAGTCGGAGACCCGGTCGCAGGGTATTAAGGCTGGGTGCCTGGACCCGGTCTTGGAGGACGGGAGGCATCTGACTCTAATAACCGGTCCGGGACCAATAGTACGGTGGGGTACTGGACCCAAGGTCAGTGAGTAGCTTCAGGCAACCCGACAATTAACCTGTGGAGGATAGTGAATTTATGGACTGTCCCCAAGAAGCTCAGAGATCAGGAGCACTAGCGCAACGAGGGGGATAGGGCTTTCCAACACAAGCAGCCCACAGAAATCCCAAGTGTGATCCCTTGAGAGCACAGCTCCACTACCAATAAGTAGGGAGCGGGGCCCAGACAGCTTTATGCCAACGGGCCACCAGAACACTTCAAATTTGTGCATGGAGGCAGGCTCTGGACCACCCGGCAGTACTATAGGGGACAGATACCCGGAGGGGCTCCCCCAAGAGGGCAGTGGCACCCAGAGACTTGGTTTACCTTGTTGTCAGAGTCTGCTTTACGGTTGCATCATCACCAACACTGCCTGAGTGAGTAGATGGTCCTCCCCTGCTTCCAATCCGCACCCTGCTCCCCAACACTACCATCCAGAGTCCCAGGGTCTCCCCTACCCATCTCCCCCAGGTACTTCCATCGGCAGTGGCGGTACTCCCCTTACCGCGAACCACGGGTGGCATCTTCTACCTCTGTGCAGTCCAGGTTGGTAGCCGGATCACCTGAACCCACACTGCCTCTTCCAGAGTGGTTTGCTGGGGATCGCAGCCAGTTTGCATCCTTTCTGGAGACATGTAAGTTGTATTTCCGCATGCGTCCTCTTTCCTCTAAGAGCGAGACACAGAGTGTGTGTATTGGTCAGTGGACACACAGTTGAATGACCCTGACCTCAAGAGCCAGTTTTTTCAGGATGTTTCAGAGGGGGTTAAGGAGGCCTTGGAGATGTATGAGACCACTCCCTCTCTGGAGTTAGTCATGGCTCTGGTAATCCGTATAGATCACCGGTTCTGTCACCAGTGGGTATTGTGGTCTCACTACTTTGTGGTGACCCACAATCAGGGCATTTTCTTTGCCTTCTGTTTCTCCTGTGTTTGGGTCTGTGGATTTTTTTTTCTGCCCTTGGTCTCATCTACGACAATCTGCTCTATATTCACCAGGTGTCATAGCGACTTCTGCCCCTGTTCACACTGCAGAGTCTGACATGCCACATGGTGCTTTTAAGTTGCCCAGTCAGATACGGACATTAGTCAGTGTTGTACTCATTGGTGATCGGTCTAGCAGGAGTTAATTCCTGCTGGCCTGTAAATTGCTGCTAAGGTCACAGGTTTCTGAAGACCTATCACAGCCACCTCTAGCCTTTAAAGCAGGGGTGGGGAACCTCCGGCCCGCGGGCCGTATGCGGCCCCCGATGGCTTTTTATGCGGCCCCCAGGAAGATTCCCGGAAACCGCAGTACTCAGGTGGCAGCTGCGGTCTTGTCGGCTGCTGGCCCTTTAAATCACCATGTGTGGCGCACATACCATTAGGTTTTCAGACTGCTTTCCTGTGCCAGCCTGCTGAGGACATACTTTACGGTCGGGGAAAGCGTGAGATGCGCTGCGCTCCTGTCGCGGGCGGAGGAGGGGACGCCGCGCTCTCCCACTGCTCGGGTCCGGCTGCCGCTGCGGCTGCTGCGGCCTGCTGCTGCTGCTCGGTGGCTCGAGCGATAGGCCGGATCCCGGGGACTCGAGCGGCGCTCCTCACCCGTGAGTGAAAGGGGATTGGTTTTTGGGATAGTTTATTGTCCGTGACGCCACCCACGGTTGTGGTGATTTGTTGACACCACCGCTGCTCTGTATGGGGATCCCGGGAGTGATGGTATGGAGCAGCTAGATGTTAGCCCTCCCCTCCGTGGGTAGGGGATTGGTTGTCCCGGGGCCCAGTGATGAGGTGGGTGATGCAGGGCTTGGTGGGGCGCAGGGATGCGGGGGCAGCGCTGTGCCTTGCGGCACTGTGGTACTCACTCAGCCTGAGACGGTGACACAGTTCTCGGTAAAACACACGGCTGGAAAGACGGTTCCCACGGACGGCTGCACTTGCTTTTCCCCAGTAGTTGACGGTGACGGTCCCTTTTCCTGCACCTAAGATGATGATGGTTGCGATGGGTTCCCACCGGTAACCCGCTCCCCGGCTTGGATATGTGCCGGAGGAGCCCTACTTTGCCCGCAGGCGCTGGCCCTGAGAAACTGGTGCCCTGGTGGTGGCGGTGTCTCTCTGTAACGGTTGGACTGTTGCCTTCAATCGGGACTTGCTTGTTGGGAGACCCAGAGGTCCCCTTCACTAACGGATTTGGCAAATTCACGGCGACTCCTAGCCTTGCCGGGATCCGAAAGGCCCCTGCCACTGGTGCTGACTGCTCTTCATATACCGCTCCGGTACCGCCGGGCCACCACCCGTCCGCGGTCCTTCCAGCAACCTCCAAGCAGTCACCCCTGCAGACAGTCACCGCCGTCTGCTGACCTTGCTGTCTCTCAGTCCGGGGCACACACCCGGACCAGCTTCAGGCTGTCTTAACTGTCACTTTCCCTTTTCTTCAGCTTCTCTCCTTAGCTCCTCTACCACTTCACTTCCTTCTTCTTTCACTTCCCTAACTTCACTGCCTGGTTCTCCCGCCTCCAGGGCTGTGAACTCCTCGGTGGGTGGAGCCAACCGCCTGGCCCACCCCCTGGTGTGGACATCAGCCCCTGGAGGAAGGCAACAAGGATTTTAGGTTAGCCTTGGTGTTCCTAACTGGGGTGTAGGGTGTGGTGGTGTTATGACCTGTGACCCCTGGCTTGCCCAGGGCGTCACACTCCCGTCCCACAGAAGAAGAGGAAGCATTAGGTTTACCGGACTCCCTTTTGTAGATGTCTCCCACCACTGTGAGCCTCCTGCCTCCCGCGGTGCACTGAGTCTCCTGCCTCCCGCAGTGAAGTTAGCCTCCTACCTCCTGCGGTTCTGTGAGCCTCCTGCCGCGGTTCTGTGAGCCTCCTGTTTTCCACGGTGCTGTGAGCCTCCTGCCTCCCGCAGTGCTGTGAGCCACCTGCCTCTCGCGGTGATGTGAGTCTTGCCTTCTGTGGTGCTGTGAGTCTCCTGCCTTCTGCAGTGCTGTGAGCCTCCTGCCTCCCGAGGTGCTGTGAGCCTCCTGTCTCCCGCGGTGATGGGAGCCTCCTGCCTCCCGTGGTAATGTGAGCCATCTGCCTCCCACGGTGATGTGAGCCTCCTGCCTCCCGCGGTGATGTGAGACTCCTGCCTCCCGCGGTGCTGTGAGACTCCTCCCTCCCGTGGTGCTGTGAGCGTCCTGCCTCCCGTGGTGATGTGAGACTCCTGCCTCCTGCGGTGCTGTGAGACTCCTCCCTCCCGTGGTGCTGTGAGCGTCCTGCCTCCCGTGGTGCTGTAAGCCTCCTGCTGCTGTGAGCCCTCCACCCAGTGCTGTGTACACCCACCAGTGTTATGTGCCCCCCTCTCAGTGCTATGTGCCAACCCCTTGTGCTGTGTGCCACACCACCAGTGTTGTGTGCCCCTCCAGTGCTGTGTGCCACCCCCCCAGTGCTGTCTGTGCCCTCTTGGTGATGTCTGTGCCCCCTTAATCCTGTTCATGTCCCCCAGTCCTGCTCGTGCTCCTCTAGTGCTGTCCGTGCCACCGCCAGTGCTGTCTGTGCCCAGCAGTAATGTCTGTGCCCCTGGTAATGTCTGTGCCCCCAGCTCCTCCTGTGATGTGTATATGTCCCCAGCTCCTCCTGTGATGTGTATATGTCCCTATCCCCTCCTGTGATGTATATATGCCCCCAACCCCTCCTGTGATATATATATGCCCCAACCTCTCTTGTGATGTATATATGCCCCAACCCCTCCTATGATGTATATATGCCCCCAGCCTCTCTTTGGATGTGTATATGCCCCAGCCCCACCTGGGATGTGTATATGCCCCCAGGCCCTCCTGTGATGTATGTGCTCCAGTGTCTCCTATGTGATGTATATGATTTACCAATCTGTTCACTGCACTCCAGACCGAGACAAACCTGGAAAAGCAGTTGTGAGTAGTAACATGATCAATATCACCGAACATCACAGCCGCACCAAAGAAAAGCAGCTCCAACCACCACAATAGGGGTGTAGGGGTGAGTTAACTAATTGTTTGACTAAATATATTAGGGTCGATTTCAAGCTGATAATTTGGTGCAGCCCCCGAAGGTTGGTAGAAATTTCCAAATGGCCCCTGCAGAAAAAAGGTTCCTCACCCCTGCTTTAAAGGATGGTGGAACCTGTTCCTCCATGTCGACTATAGCTCTAGCCATACCGGTCTTTGTGCACTGAGATCCAGTTTTTGGTGAACAGCTGAGTATTATTTGATTTGCTGTGGAAATATCCTTGTTCTTTGTTTATTTCTTTCCTGTACTTCATTTCTCCTTGAGCTTGTATTGTCTTTACCCCTATGTGTGCTTGCAGTGGGTTTGTGCTTTGGTTTTCCCGTCAGTCTGTTTCTGTGGGATTCATCACTATTGTTCTGGCCCTCCTCAGGGGTATTAGACCAAGGTCTGAGCAGGAGTCAGGGCTACTCTAGTGATCCAGACCTCGCTACCATCAGGCTTACCTCTGGAATAAGAGATAGCTTAGGGTCCCTAGTCTGAAGTTACCATATCACACCCTGTGATAAATGGAAAGAAGATTTTGCAATCTATATGGAAGCTATATATCATTATACAATGTATCCCTTTAGGTCAACCATAGTATAAACAATATCCAAAAATGTCTGATGTGGATGGCTATCAAGGTCAATCAACATATACACCAATCGACAGCCTTTGCTAATTATACATCATATTGACATATTGATGGGATTTGTGAATGCAGTTTATATGTAGAAGGTAAATATCCAATTGTTATGTTAACTTGAATATGAACTCTCTATAAGAACTAGGATATAGAGTAAAGGCTACTTTACACACTGCGATATCGGTCCCGATATCGCTAGTGTGGGTACCCGCCCCCATCTGTTGCGCGACACGGGCAAATCGCTGCCCGTGTCGCACAACAGCCGTCACACATACTTACCTGTCCGGCGACGTCGCTGTGACGGGCGAACCGCCTCCTTTCTAAGGGGGCGGTCCGTGCGGCGTCACAGCGACGTCACTGAACCGCCGCCCAATAGCAGCGGAGGGGCGGAGCTGAGCGGGACGTAACATCCCGCCCACCTCCTTCCTTCCTCATAGCGGCCGGGAGGCAGGTAAGGGGAGCTTCCTCGTTCCTGCGGTGTCACACGCAGCGATGTGTGCTGCCGCAGGAACGAGGAACAACCTCATTACTGCTGCAGTAACGAGATTTGAGAATGGACCCCCATGTCGCCGATTAGCGATTTTGCACGTTTTTGCAACGATGCAAAATCGCTTATCGGTGTCACACGCAACGGCATCGCTAATGCGGCCGGATGTGCGTCACGAATTCCGTGACCCCAACGACTCCGCATTAGCGATGTCGCAGCGTGTAAAGCCCGCTTTAGAGTATATAGCATCTCTAATGTATAAGTTGTATGGAGTTGTGTATGATAGGATGAATATATCTTCTTTCCCGACGCCATAGGAGAGAATTCCCTAAGATGGGTATTGATTCTGGGAGATACATGATGCAGAAAACTCTCCATTCTAAGAATTGCTTTATATCTTTTCCAATAGCTCTAGAGATATATGGGCTGTTCTTGTAGGTGATTTTCACCTGTATAGTATGTAGGGCTATATTTCTTTTTGACACTCCTCACCATACACTGTATAGAGAAAAAAGGGGAACCAGCACGATCTGAAATTGGCATGCATCATATAAAAAGTGAAAATTCACAAATTTATTCCAACTGTACTATAATAAAAAAAATGAGATTTTTAGCAAATAATTGATCAATTTTTTGAGCCACCCCTGCCAACGTCACGGCAAATCTCAATAGGGGGGTCCTACTCTACATTCTGTATTTCATGTGCCATGCGGCCTCCTAGATAAAGTTAAAAGCAGAACCATAATGGAGCACACATACCTGCAACCTGTATATAGCCGCTTCCATGTTGCAAAAAAGGCACTTGTGGATAGAGACCAGCCCAGGTCCCAGCATGTGGAGCAAGCCCCACACATACCAGGACTATATCAGAACTGATCCTCCCAGTGCCAACCAGCAACCATTGATAAAGGCGGACCAGATCCAAGAATGGTGCTTAATTAGCATTGCCTGTGGAAAGGGGTGAGGTAACTGAGTCTGAACAGCTACCAACAGGAGGAATATATTGCAAACCAAAATCAGGCGTGCATGGTATGGTGTTGGTCAGACACCAGATTTGTAGCATAACTACGGTCAAAACAGAGAAAAAAGGGGAACCAGCACGATCTGAAATTGGCATGCATCATATAAAAAGTGAAAATTCACAAATTTATTCCAACTGTACTATAATAAAAAAAATGAGATTTTTAGCAAATAATTGATCAATTTTTTGAGCCACCCCTGCCAACGTCACGGCAAATCTCAATAGGGGGGTCCTACTCTACATTCTGTATTTCATGTGCCATGCGGCCTCCTAGATAAAGTTAAAAGCAGAACCATAATGGAGCACACATACCTGCAACCTGTATATAGCCGCTTCCATGTTGCAAAAAAGGCACTTGTGGATAGAGACCAGCCCAGGTCCCAGCATGTGGAGCAAGCCCCACACATACCAGGACTATATCAGAACTGATCCTCCCAGTGCCAACCAGCAACCATTGATAAAGGCGGACCAGATCCAAGAATGGTGCTTAATTAGCATTGCCTGTGGAAAGGGGTGAGGTAACTGAGTCTGAACAGCTACCAACAGGAGGAATATATTGCAAACCAAAATCAGGCGTGCATGGTATGGTGTTGGTCAGACACCAGATTTGTAGCATAACTACGGTCAAAACAGAGAAAAAAGGGGAACCAGCACGATCTGAAATTGGCATGCATCATATAAAAAGTGAAAATTCACAAATTTATTCCAACTGTACTATAATAAAAAAAATGAGATTTTTAGCAAATAATTGATCAATTTTTTGAGCCACCCCTGCCAACGTCACGGCAAATCTCAATAGGGGGGTCCTACTCTACATTCTGTATTTCATGTGCCATGCGGCCTCCTAGATAAAGTTAAAAGCAGAACCATAATGGAGCACACATACCTGCAACCTGTATATAGCCGCTTCCATGTTGCAAAAAATATACAGGTTATATATACAGGTTACAGGTATGTGTGCTCTATTATGGTTCTGCTTTTAACTTTATCTAGGAGGCCGCATGGCACATGAAATACAGAATATAGAGTAGGACCCCCCTATTGAGATTTGCCGTGACGTTGGCAGGGGTGGCTCAAAGAATTGATCAATTATTTGCTAAAAATCTCATTTATATTACAGTACAGTTGGAATAAATCTGTGAATTTGCACTTTTTATATGATGCATGCCATTTTCAGATCGTGCTGGCTCCCCTCTCTCTCTGTTTGGTTGTAGTTATGCTACAAATGTCTGGTGGCTGGTCACCACCATGCTATGCACCCCTGATCTTGGTTTGCAATATATTCCTGCTGTTGGTAGCTGTACACATTCAGCTGCCTCACCCTTTCCAAAGGCATTGCTAATTAAGCACCATACTTAGATCTGGTCCGCCTTTATCAATGGTTGCTCTCTGGCACTGGGAGGGTCAGTTCTGATATAGTCCTGGTATGTGTAGAGCTTGCTCCACATGCTGGGACCTGGGCTGGCCTCTATCCACAATTGCCTCTTTTGCAACATAGAAGCGGTTATATATACAGGTTACAGGTATGTGTGCTCTATTATGGTTCTGCTTTTAACTTTATCTAGGAGGCCGCATGGCACATGAAATACAGAATATAGAGTAGGACCCCCCTATTGAGATTTGCCGTGACGTTGGCAGGGGTGGCTCAAAGAATTGATCAATTATTTGCTAAAAATCTCATTTATATTACAGTACAGTTGGAATAAATCTGTGAATTTGCACTTTTTATATGATGCATGCCATTTTCAGATCGTGCTGGCTCCCCTCTCTCACCATACACTGTATGTATAGGGGGATGGGCACTGTAAGAGGAGTGTGTTTTTTCACGTGTTTTGTCCTTGTCTTATGTGTGCAACTGAAATTATTGTATTGATTAGAAATTAGGCTAAATGCAGCAATAAATTGCAGTCTTAAAACTATTCTTCGTAATTTATTTCCAACCAGTTACACCATGATATCCAGTACTATAAAAGTCTGAGTATCATGGATGCATTTTTTCCCCCCTGGTATGTTATACGAGGGTGTGCTGCAATTCTTTCTAAGAAACTCTCCAAAGCTTTCCAACCTCGAAACGTGTTGTGTGTAGTTGCAGTATTGAGTGCCGGAGTCGGGAAAAAGCATCTGTTGGTGTCTTGATGACGCGCGCCCCCTGTGATGCACTGGGATCGTGTTGCAATGGCGCTGTACGCCGGACTCAGACGTTCCGGCACTTGCGATTTGCACCCCTAATCCACCATGTGCAGCCACAGTTCCAAGCCAAGTGCTGGGGCCGGGAGAAGACGTCTGTGGTTACCGTCTTGACACGCTCTCCCCCCGTGACGTACGGGGATCGTGTTACCATGGTGCTGGATGCTGGACCCTGAATTGGCAATTGCTGCCCTTGGAACCCTGTGTGCGCAGTGCCTATTGTCTGGCCATGAGAAAGCTTCCCTGTGGTGTCCTGGCAATGCAAGAATTGTGTTGCCATGATGCTGAACACTGAACCTGGAAGTTCCGGCAGGGGCTCATGCAGGTTGCACGCCACACGTGTGGCTCATGGATTCATTATGGGGGCATAAAAAGCAGAGCTCTGGTCCGTAGTCACAACCCCTTCTGAGGCAGCCACATGCAAAACACGCGTTAAGGGGACGTATTCCATGACAGTTCATAACGATCAGTATGCTATATGAGTAGAGCAGGGTTATTGCATATTTCATCAAGTTTTTTTTCTGTATGATTAATATCTCAAGAGGCTATGATTATATTAATATAACATGAATATAAACTAGAAATTTTGGGAATAGATTCTACAAATTTTTTTTGTAGTGTTATCCATTAACTATTCATATATACAAGCTAGTTTACAGGCTAATATCACCATCTAGTGGCTATTTGAATACAGAGGTATCCATTCAAGATAATAAGTTTTAGATTGCTCTTTCAGAGCTGGGGTTAGCTTTTGGTGGTTGTTTATAGCAAAATGCACTTTATGAAATACAGCACAGGCACCTTACTGTTTTAATAATCAATCCATGCAATTACCCATTAAATAATTTATTACCATATTTTTCAGACTATAAAATGCACCGGACCATAAGATGCACCCAGGTTTTAGAAGTGTAAAATAGGGGAAAAAAAATTGAAGCAATAAATGTGGTTAAATATTTAATAACCTAAATAACATACTGTAATATTTCACCAATGTAACTGTAAACAACTCAACAGCGGCAAACAAGGGAAATGAGATGAACTTTGTCCATGTAGTGGACAACCCCTTTAAGGAGAACTATAACTCCAAGCATGTCCTGTATAGCATGCTTGGAGTTCTAGTTCAGCACAGTAATGTGATTTTTCCTCTAAGGTACGGTACTTTACTTTATTAGGGGGAGGGGGGACTTATAGTTTATTGTACTGTAGCTTCTTACTTCTACTTCTTACCGGAGCAGACTCCAGCTATTGTAATGATGTTCGGTAAGCCTGGCCCTGCTGCCGCGTTAGAAACCAGGAAGTACGGTATTACAGTGATGTAATGAAGAAGCAGGGGCAGGTGGGGAGGGGGAGTTCTGTGCTGTCCTGTGCCCTGGCTTTTCATTTATGGCAGCACTTCATCTGGACGGGGGAGACTGTCCACTTCATGGCCCCAGCGCGTGGCTGGGCCAGGCTGACATGCTGCGGTAACTGTACTGAGTGCAGGTTAACATGTGGTGGTGGCGGCAGTCATTTCACTAGCCACCGCCAGCACGCTGCTCCTGCTCTGTAATAGCAGGTAGACGATCTCCCCAGCAGCTGCTGAAAGCCGGCAGCTGCGGAGAGACCATGTGTGCCGGCTATTACAGGAACTAAGTAACGCATTGTCTGCTCCCCATGTCCACTCTCAGCGCACGCTGACTTTAGTGCTGAGAGGTGGGCGTGGGAAGCAGTGCATATTGATGAGGTTACTTAGCCGGCTCACGTGGTTGCTTCAGTGGGGGATTCCTCAGTGCGGACGCTCTCCTGTTATTGTAAAGTCCAGTCCAGCGCCGTCCCTTTGCCCCTCAAGCCAGCAAGCCCCATATAATCATATATTCAGACTATAAGATGCACCCACCACTTTCCTCCAAAACTTGGAAGAAAAAAAGTGTGTCTTATAGTTCGAAAAATATGGTAGTCATCTCCATGAGGATATACGTCATACAAGTTTGAAATTGATCTTTATAATGTATAATGTACAGTAGTCAGATAACTAGCCATCTATCTTTGCCCCCTCAAAAAAATTCAAGACAAGAACATGGATATGTATGCAAATATGGCCTATTCTTGAAGACCCTGCTAAAAAATAATGTTTAGTGATTTGTAATAACTTGTTTGTATTGACCAAGAAGCATAATCTATAGTACGTTTATTTTTGGACTTGATACAGGAATTTTAGCCAGGAGTGTTTTCCATGTAAGCTGCAACTTTTAATCGTATTCATTCATGTAATCATTTATTTTTTTTATGTATGTTTGTATAGTTAATAAATATACTAGTAATCCAGGTAGATTCCAGCTGGAATCTACCTCGATTACTTGTTCAAGCCTTGCCGACTTTCCTTCCGTGCACGGTCCAAAATCTAATGGTCTCCATTGAGCAGGTGAGCTGGACAAAACTTTTTTCCTAATAAATATACTGTATATAATATTTTTTGAATTAATTGTATAATGAGTCTGTTTTTTTTCTGTCGGAGTCTGTTGCTTTGTATAAGACTCTAGAATAGAGGCATTTTCAGATTGGTATGGCTCCTGCAGAAGTCTGTTCCTGCCAAATCTGCATTTGAATAGTGCTCCGTCCCTTCCAAGTCTTGAAGTGCACCCAAACAGTAGCTTGGGTATCAGTATACTCAAAAGAAATCAATCTCAGAATCACCGTTGAAGCAATCTAGAGGTATTACTTCATAAAGTGACATTGGTCAGAATTGTAAAATTTGGCCTGGCCAGGAAAGTGAAAACAGGCTGGGGGGATGAAGGGGTTAAAGCGTAACCTTTGTTTTAATTTTTATTTTATAAACCAATAGTACGCATGAAAATAGGCACATTTGTAATATTTCTTATTAGACAAATTTGCTTCTTTGTCTGCCAGGATTGATCAGTCATTAAGAAATTGTCGATTCTGGGGTAAAATCTATATTTGGTGAAGACTTTCCCATTACTGTGATAGGAGATGGCAGCTGTCATTATTTACTGAAATATCCAATAAGCTTTTTGTGAATGAAAATTGCCGAGCTGGTCTGCTCTTCAGCCTCCACCACAGGTGCAGGAGCTGTCTATTATTATATGGACTGCATGCTGTGCACAAGTACTTTTGCTAACATTGGTCAGTGTATAGTCTGGGTCCAGTCTGTTGTGTACATGGACAAGGCACTGACCAATAAACCGGTCATTAGAACCCAGCTGAATGGCGAATCATATCTGAAAAAAGGAAATGTCTAGTGCAAGTTGTGTTGCCCATTTGTTTACTTTGGGGCGCGTACTTTACTTTTTTGAGCAGGGACAGCACACAGACTGAAAAAATTGTTGGTATGTTTTAATTTTCCAAATCCACCAATAAATCTCCTTAGTAACAACTGTAAAATATATTCTGAAGAGCCCAATGTTTCCTAATTTTGGGCTGTAGCAAGCCAGACTTCATAATGAGGACTGGCATGTCTTTCAGGGGGATCAAAGATGCTAAAGGCAAAGAATGATGAGTCGAACTTAAGCCCCAACTCCGTTACTTCTTGGATCAAGGCATTACCATGATACATAATGTCTTCTTGTGATTGAGAGCCACTGAAAGATCTGCAAAACAATGGCAGACAAAAGCTTATTACGTTAAGGTTCTGTAATGGCTCTGTAACATTGAATAAATTGATACCTTTGGTGAAGAAATCCGCTTTGTTGCTCTTCTTTAATCACAATTTTAAGTTTTCCGCTGATTAGATTGTGGTGCACAGGGGCCGAACTCTACACTGGGTCTCCTCCTCCGTCTGTGATTCCTCTGTTTGAAATCCCAGCAATGATCTGTAATTCACAAACTGGAGGCAGGCAGAGGCTGTAGGGAATTACAGACAGGGAGGAGAAGACCCAGTGTACAGTCCGGCCCCCATGCACCAAATTCTAATTAGCATAAAATTTCAAATGCTGATGAAGGAAGAACAACAAGGTGGATTTCTTTACCAAAGATATCAATTTACTCTCTATTACAGCACTAATAAAGCCATGTTTTTACTTAACATTACAAAATCGTGCTGACATGTTCTATTTAATCAACACTAAAGAATTTTTGTGTTTGAGAAACAATTAACAAATATACTATAAATCACCAGCAAAAAGAAAAAGTCAATATAAAAAAATATCTTTATTGATTATAAAATATAAAAGCATAGACAGGATGTCTCAAGGAAGCAAGCCCCACAGAAGGGGTTAAAATTCTCAATCTAATCATAATGTTGGGAACACCATAATCTGCACATGATTATTAATGTTATCAATATTACCCTGTATAAGAGACAAAGCTAATATAAATATAGTTATAAATATGTATATGGTAACACAAAAGTGTTATAAAGTGCAAAATTCATAAAGATATAGTAACAACAAAGTACCAACTCTTATACCTACGGGATATCACAGAATACAAATAAGCGTCCCACACCCTCTCCGACGCACGTTTCGCACTGTGTAGCACTTTTTCCAGGACTATATTTATATTAGCATTGTCTCTTATCAATAAAGATATTTTTTTTTATATTGACTTTTTCTTCTTGCTGGTGATTCATGTGCTATTTAAGTAAAGTTAATGCTAAATCATATATTTTCTACATTCTGAATTCCTTTCCTTGTGTATGCCTTATACTATCTATTCTCTATAGACTATTAAAAGGGTTATTGGTTTAATGTAAATAAAGCTTATCAAAAGTATAATGAAACGTCATTGTAACAATGAAAATTGTAATGTAATTATTAAGTCTGATTTTTTTGCCAGTGAATGAAAGCATTTTATTCATATCCAGACAGTAAAAAAATGTTATTACAATGTCCAATGCAGGGCACCACAGTTAAAGTGACACTAAACCTGCAGCCTGCTACTATTTACTGTGAGGGGAATTCAGGTTATTGGTGCCTAAGAGCAATCATATATAATAAGAAAAATACTGTATGTATTTGATGATACACTGCCAATTTTGCAAGTTTTCTTACCTACAAAGAATGGAGAGATTTGTAATTTTAATCATAGATACACTTCAACTGTGACAGATGGAATTCCGCAAAAAATTCATAAAATAACAGTGAATGATTTTTAAATAATTTGCATTTTATTGCATAAAATAAGTACAGTCATGGCCAAAAGGTTTGAGAATGACCCCAAAATTATATTTTCACATGATCTGTTGCCCTCTGGTTTTTAATTGTGTTTGTCTGATGTTTACATCACATACAGAAATATAATTGCAATCATATTATGAGTACCAAAAGGTTATATTGACAGTTAGAATGAGTTAATGCAGCAAGTCAATATTTGCAGTGTTGACCCTTCTTCTTCAGGTCCTCTGCAATTCTCCCTGGCATGCTCTCAATCAACTTCTGGATCAAATCCTGACTGATAGCTGTCCATTCTTGCATAAGCAATGCTTGCATTTTGCCAGAATTAGTTGGTTTTTGTTTGTCCACCCGTCTCTTGATGATTGCCCACAAGTTCTCAATGGGATTAAGATCTGGGGAGTTTCCAGGCCATGGACCCAAAATCTCTATGTTTTGTTCCATGAGCCATTTAGTGATCACCTTTGCTTTATGGCAAGGTGCTCCATCATGCTGGAAAAGGCGCCAAACTGCTCTTGGACAGTTGGGAGAAGTTGCTCTAAGAGGACATTCTGGTGCCATTCTTTATTCATGGCTGTGTTTTTAGGCAAGTCTGTGAGTGAGCCGATTCCCTTGGCTGAGAAGCAACCCCACACATGAATCGTTTCAGGATGCTTAACAGTTGGCATGAGACAAGACTGGTGGTAGCGCTCACCTCTTCTTCTCCTAATAAGCTGTTTTCCAGATGTCCCAAACAATCGAAAAGGGGATTCATCTGAGAAAATGACTTTACCCCAGTCCTCAGCAGTCCACTCCCTGTACCTTTTGCAGAATAACAGTCGGTCCCTGATGTTTTTTCTGGAGAGAAGTGGCTTCTTTGCTGCCCTCCTTGAAACCAGGCCTTGCTCAAGCAGTCTCCGCCTCACAGTGCGTGCAGAAGCACTCACACCAGCCTGCTGCCTTTGCTGAGCTAGCTCGGCACTGCTGGTAGTCCGATCCCGCAGCTGAAACAGTTTTAAGATACGGTCCTGGCGTTTGCTGGTCCTTCTTGGGCGCCCTGGAGCCTTTTTGGCAACAATGGAAGCTCTCTCCTTGAAGTTCTTGATGATGCGATAGATTCTTGACTGAGGTGCAATCTTTGTAGCTGCGATACTCTTCCCTGTTAGGCCATTTTTGTGCAGAGCAATGATGGCTGCACGTGTTTCTTTAGAGATAACCATGGTTAACTGAAGAGAAACAATGATACCAAGCACCAGCCTCCTTTTAAAGTGTCCAGTGGTTTCATTCTTACTTAATCATGACTGATTGATCGCCAGCCCTGTCCTCATCAACACCCACACCTGTGTTAATGGAAGAATCACTAAAACAATGTTATCTGCTCCTTTTAAGGCAGGAATGCAATGATGTTGAAATGTATTTTGGAGGTTAAAGTTCATTTTCTTAGCCAATATTGACTTTGCAAGTAATTGCTGTTAAGCTGATCACTCTTTATGATATTCTGGAGTATATGCAAATTGCCATTAGAAAAACTTAAGCAGTAGACTTTGTAAAAATTAATATTTGTAGCATTCTCAAAACTTTTGGCCATGACTGTATTTGATACAATAGAAAAACAGAACTTAATATTTGGTGCAACAACCTTTGTTTTCAATTATAGGGGTCACATGTTTCCTGCAGTTCTTGACCAAGTTTGCACACACTGCAGCAGGGATTTTGACCCACTCCTCTATACAGAGCTTCTACAGATCTTTCAGGTTTCAGGGCTGTCACAGGGTAACATTGAGTTTCTGCTCCCTCCAAAGATTTTTTATTGGGTTCAGGTCTGAAGACTGGCTAGGAGTTGATACGAAAAAGTTCTATTTTGGTCTTATCTGACCACATGCTTCCTCTGGATCATCCAGATGGTCTTTGGTGACCTTCAAATGGGCCTGTACATGTGCTGGCATGAGTAGGGGCACTTGGGTGCTCTGCAGAATTTTAATCCATGATGGAGTAGTGTGTTACAAACTGTAATGTTTGAGACTGTGCTCTCAGCTCTCTTCAGGTCATTGACCTTGTCCTCCCTTGTAATTCTGGGCTGATTCCTGACATTTCTTATAAACATACTTACCCTTCAAGGCAAGATTTTGCATGGAACCAAAGTCTGTGTAAGATTGACAGTCATCTTGTGTTTCTACCATTTTCTAATAATTGTGCGAGCAGTTGTTATCTTCTCACCAAGCTACTTGCCTATTGTCCTGTAGAACATCCAGGCTTGTGCAGGTCTACAATTTTGTCCCTATGTCTTTAAACAGCTCTTTGGTCTTGGCCATGGCGGAGAGGTTGGAGTGTGATTGGCTGAGTGTGTGGACAGGTGTCTTTTATACATGAAATAAGTTCAAACAGGTGCAATTAATACAGGTAATGAGTGTAGAGTAGGAGGGCGTCTTGAAGAAAAAATAACAAGTCTGTGATAGCCAGAATTCTTGCTGTTTGGAAGGTGATCAAATGCTTATTACATGCAATTAACGTGCCCACGGGGTCTTGGGGGTTACCCGTTACCGGGCTGGTGTAGGGAGGGGAATGTCACAACGGCCAGGCATGGTTCCGTGACCCCAGCGGTGTCAATAAAAGATGGAGGGGTTATTTACAGGGGAGAATAGAGTATGTAGTCGTGACGCCACCTGTGGTTTGCGGCTAATATAGGAGCCGCTGCTACAAGAGTATTTCCCTGGGGCAGATGGTAGCGCAGCTCGATTGGTACAGCTCTCTACAGGCAGAGCTCAGGCCCCGTAGATGTTGGGAGTAGTATTCTTGGTGATTTAACGCTGGGGTGCAGGACTGAGGATGCCGGTAATAACTGGATGACACAGGGGCTGTAGTTTACTTTACCTTTACTTGGCAGTTGTCATCACAGGCCCACAAGTCTGGTCCAGAAGATAATGAGGGTCCGGTCAGCCTGGAAGCAATGAGGGGATTCACCTTGCCAGGTGGGTTGGAGGCCTTCCTTGTTGCGTTAAGTGTGTGACTCTGTGGCTTGGAGCCGCACAGTGACCCTCTTCCCAGTTGTTGTTGCTTGTCCTTTCCCTTATAGCGGGCAGCGAGAGCCAGTCACAGTACCGCTGTGTAGCCACGACCCTCGGCTTTATTGCGGTGCTTTACCTTTGGGCTTTCTTCAGGCCAGGGGACATGCAATTCCCTGACCTCCGGGCTTTTCTGATGGCGCGTTAGCACCCACACAGCCTAGGACCCCGGTGTCCTGCTCACTCGCTTGATCCTCAGAGGGCTATATATCACAGCCCTCCTCAGCGACTGTCTTCACTGCTCTCCTAACTCGTTCTGTTTAGTTTTATTTTCTGTGTGAGATTGTGTGTTCTAACTCCTTCCCCAGGCCAGAATGCACAGGGAAGCTCTCTTTAAACCAGGTCTTGAGCTCCCCCTTCTGGCCTGGAGTTAGGAACATGTTGGCTGTTGGTGTACCTCGCATGGGAGACCCCCCTCTTGCTTCCAGGCATAGCATCACCCCCTGTGAGGAGGGCAACACTACTTTGGCTCCTGTACACTGGGGTGCCACACAATAAAATGCAAATTAATTGTTTAACAATCATACAATGTGATTTTCCTGGATTTTCTGGCCTGTACGCTGTGAAGATTCTCCGAGGTCAGAATGGTCTGACTAGATGGGTGCTGACTTGTTCAATGCAAGTGTATTGAGCAAGGGTGCCCCATCTAGTCAGATTCTGTCTGGGAAACTGCATATTGAATACCGTTCCTGGCTCTGACACCAAAGCAAATCCTCACAGCTCACAGTGCGTGGGATGTGAGAATTTACAAGTCTGCAGTTACATAGAGTGCGACTGCAGACTTGTGGATTTAGACTGAACAACCCCTTTAACATTAACTTTTCTAGTAGCAGACAACCCATATATTTCTACTATTTGAAACTTAACATATTAATTGACACTGAACAAAACATTCAGGATGTTATTCTTGATTACGTATGTACTTACTTCACATAATGTGTTGATTTAGGAAATCTCTGAAGTGTCAGATGGGATTTGTCTGATGTTAATGGCATCGGTGGATTTGTCAGTTTTGGTGACAGGAACCAAGACATTGTTACTGTTTTAAGATCTCCGTTACCAAATGGAATAGTTAGAACTATAGGAGTAGTTAAACTCATGTGCACACCTTGAAGACAAAAAATGTATATTACAGCTTCAATTAAATGAGATTATTTAATCAGATAATGTCTCTTTTTTTTAATTTATTGATCACATGCAACAATATATTTATTTCTCTTTTCTGTACAGATGAATTTGTTTAGAAGGAAAATCTCATTATACTCCATTTTTTCTTATGAGGATAATCCAGTTGGAAAAAAAACAATTTTCCATAAAGGCAAAACAAACTGATCAACCACTCCCGCATGAAACATTTCCCAAGATAAAACTATTGACCTGACCTGGTCTTTGACCAGCTCTAGATCTAAGCCCCCCACACAAAATATTTTTTTTTTCTAAAATCAGGCTGCAAATGAAAAATGCCACTAAGGGCTCCACACCGCTCCTATCTGTGAGCCCTTTCACCTGGAACGCCGCCAGTGATACTTCCTTCTAGTCTCTGGTTCCCGTGAGTGTCCTACCTGATCTTGTCCTGCTACCTTGCTTCCCAGTTCCCTTTCCGACTTCCTACTTCTGACTTGATTCCCTCATACCCTGACTTCGGCTAGCTCTCTGACTCCGTCTCTGCACGTCCCTGTGTACTGACGTGACCTCTCCATGTACCGACTCCGGCTAGCTCTCTGACTCTGTCTCTGCCCATCCCTGTGTTCTTACGTGACCTCTCTGTGTATTGACTCGGGCTTGTTCACTAACTCCACCTCTGTTCGCCCCTTTGTACTGATGTGACCTCCCTGTGTACTGACTCCTGGCTTGTTTGACTGTTCATCACTTGGTTCCTGTATCACATAGTGTATAAACCTGGCAGATCTGGTCTATTAGCGTGCTGGTGACATCTAGTGGTTTTGTGGCTAACTGCACGCCAAATTTTTCAGGCAAAATAAAATGCTTTACTTGAAGCATCTTTTTGGCATCTTTTTAACATTTTTTTGTAGCATTTGTTTATTTGTATGTACAAAATAGTCAGCAGTTTCCAAGTGGAAGCTGTTTAAAGACTGACATGTGCGGGGAATAATGCGGGCTCGCTGTGTGAGCCCGCATTAAAGAGACCTTGGATAGGTGCATCCAAGGTCGTAAGGGGTTAAACCACTTCATGGCTTTGGAGATCTGAATCGGTTAAAAGAAGTTCAAAAAGATAAATATATGTACAGCAAGTTGTTTTTATATTGCAATGTAAATTTTTAGAGTTTATCAAGAGTTTTTTCAGGCGGTTATGAAGCGCAAAAAAAAGATACTGTGTGCACAAGCCCTAACAGTGAATACCTCTCACTCTGGAAAACTTGTCCTGTCTTGCAGTACACAGATAACGCATTGATTTGAAAGGCCAGTTTGTGTAATGCCTCATTTTCTCATTTGTGATGTGATGCAGGAAGACTTAAAAGGGTGGTTCACCCATATTTTTATTGTCTAGATCGATATTATATTGAGAAACAATGTTTCTCTCAAATACCTTGTGTTGGCAATAGTGCCTGTGAGAGGCGCTATTGCGGACCGCTGTTCCCCGCTCTGTGACCCCCGGGCTCCATGACCTTGGGGATCTGGTGACGTCACGTCAAGTTCTGAACACGTCACATCCCTGCGGCCGGCTGCAGCCTTCCTGACTCACTGGGCTGTCGGTGGTGTTTCACCACTTATCACAGCGCAGCGCATCTCCTGCTTGCAGCGTTCTGCTGTGAGGGAGGAGGGAGCAGATGGGCTGTGACGAGCGGTGAAACACCGCCCACAGCCCATCACTCACGGACACTGCGGCTGGCCGCGGTGTAAGGAACTTGACGTGATGTCACCGCATCCCCGAGGTCACGGAGCCAGGGGATCATGGAGCGGGGAACAGCGGTTTGCAATAGCGCCTCTCACAGGCACTATTGCCAACATAAGGTATTTGAGAGAAACATTGTTTCTCAATATAATATCGATGTAGACAATAAAATATATGGGTGAACCACCCCTTTAACATTGTTGACAAATTGTCCTTCAGATTACAGCTAATTGATGGGGGTCACACCAGATGTATATTCTGTGGTCTGTTTGTTCTGAAATTAACCTTCTAACAAGATACAGATGAGCTTAAAGGGGTATTCCCATCTCCAAAGTCCTATGTCAATTTATAGTATGTGAAATAATAATATTAGCACAAACATTACTTCCACTTACAAATGTAGTAGAGTTCTTTTCAAACAGTCATGTAACTTACCTCATGTGCAGGGCATTGAGGTGTGCCACTCCCGTGCCAGCAGCCGGGCTGCTCGGATCCAGATCCATAGTGTGGCTCGAGGGATTTTACCGGACTTGGGGGTCGCGCAGACACTTCAAATAAAAGGGGAAGTATTTGTACGGGATTTTCTGTAAACAGTCTGTGACGCCACCCACGGTGTGTGGTGAAGTGTGGCACCACCACTGCTGTTGTGGGGCATCCGGGGGCGATGGGATGGCAGCTGGATGTTAACCCCTCCGTGGGTAGGGATGGATGCCCCGGGGCCCAGTGTCTCTGTGCTGAGGGTGGTGATTGCAGAGGCCGGCGTGCCCGGTCAGACCGGGGATGTTAGTTTACTCACGATTGAATGAATCGCACAAGTTCAATGGTAAACCAAGGTGCTGGTGGCCGGCCACCGTGGCTGGGTGTATTCTGGTCCCACACCCAGGCTGATGGTCTGTCTCACTTTCCTCTGCACTGTGTTTTTGGTGTGGTTGACTTCCCGGTGTGAAACACGGGAGTCCGCTCCTGGTACCTTGGTTGGGAGCCGTGCCCGCTGACGCTGACCCTTGGGATCTACCGGGCCCTGGCGGATGCCCTATCCCTCGTGGTGGGTGGTTGTCTGCTTTTGGGACTTTGGTTGGGACAGGACCTCTAATCCTGCCCTCAATTGGTTAATTAGATAGGCCGTTGGTTTCGGTCCTGGCTTCAGGGTCCAAGTACCCCCTCTGTGCATGGTTTCCGGGTCGGTTCTCCGGTATCGGTACCGGCGGGCTCCTACCCTGTCCCGGTCCACCTCGGATCTCCGGCAGCTGTCTTCCCGTCTCCTGACAGACACGGACCACCGTCTGCCACCAAGCCAGTACGCCGGGGCTCCAACCCCAACGCCTTTCCTTTCTGACTCAGCACTTCACTTTCTCCTCTCAACTGCTCCACTCCACTCTAACTGAAGTCTAGACTGAAAACTCACTCTTTTCCCGCCCCGGGTACTCCAGACCCCTAGGTGGGTGTTCTCCATCCGCCTGGTCCTGCCCACTGGTGTGCCTTTTCCTACCCTTTGGGGGGTAACTAGGGTTTTGTTGGCTGAGTGTAACCCTGTGTGGTAAGGTGTTATGCGGGGGCCTTTTCTGTGTGACCACCTGGCAGAGCCAGGGCGTCACAACTGCATGGTTGTGTCCACTCATATAGTGACAGTTATTAGTGTTTAGGTATTAGTTAGATGTTGTTATTCTTATTACACCTACTACATATTAGGATGGGATCTTGTTAATGGGAGAATCTCTTTAATCTTTTATAATATTAGTAGCTTTTGTCTAACAGAAGTCTGAGTAGCAGAAAGCCTATTTAATCTATTTTGGAGTTAATAATCCAGCACAGTTCTTATTGGTATTTTCAGGGTCGTATTTGCTACCATGCATCAGAGGTTGGTGACTGGGGGGGGGGAAATCTACGGGAGCAGCACTTTCTGGTAGCAAAAAAAAAAAATGGTGTTTTTTTTTCATCCTCTCCCCCTCTGTTAGACAGTCTAATAAATCCGTTGTCTTTTAAGAGGGGGGCATCTCCATTTATTTGTATCCTCGTCTTTAAGGTGCGACTAAAAAAAACTGTGGTTACAGGGAGCTAATTGACACTGGAAGTGCTAGCGCCTACATTTCTGGGGTCAGTGGTGCGCCAATCAGTTCCCTGCAGTGGCATCCAATGCGGCAGAGTGCAGGCATCACAGCAGGACGCCATAGAGGAGACATCAGGACGCCGTAGAGGAGGACGCGACGGACGCTGGAGCCGGAAGAGGAAAGTAAACTGACTAGAGCCAGGAGGAGGGCGATGGACACTGGAGCAAGTAAGCGCTTGCAGAGCTGAAGACTCATAGGGAGTAGGTGTTGGTGTGACGCCCCTGGACTATCAGGTCATTACAGGGCACTGCACGGTCTTTCTCTTTAGTGCAGTACTCAAATCCCTCATGGTTCTGGGTCCCCATCTTACAGTGCAGCCTCCCACAGCAAATCAAAACCTAGAGACACCCTGCACCACACCCACCAGGCACATGAGTGGGAGGTTTTAGTGGAATAGGGTCGCCCACCTAGGGGTCAGGAAGGGGAGGTGAGAAGTGTAGAGGAAGAGAGTGAAGAGGAGTAGTGAATGGAGGAGGCTGGGAGTAGTGGCTCTCAAGAGAAGCTATCTAGGTTGCAGACGGTTGTCTGGACCTAGAGGAGTCAGACCCCGGGTTGCAGGGGATTGAGGCAAGGTGCCTGGACCTGTTAAAGAGAACGATCAGAAGCCTGGTCCTATCACCGGGCCGGGACCGAAGGCACGATGGAGTACACGGACCCTAGGTCGGGGAGAAGCTTCAGGCATCCCGGCAATTAACCTGCGGAGAACGGAGCCTTTATGGACTGTTCCGACTCGCTCCAGAATCGGGGCACAAGCGCAACGAGGGGGATAGGGCCTTCCATATAAGCAGCCCACTAAAATCCCAAGCGTGAGCCCTGAGAGCAGGCTCCCACACTTAGCCACAGTAGGGAGCGGGGCCCGGCAAGTTTCAAACTACTGGGTCACTACGGTGAATTTAAACTTTGTGCCAGGAGGCAGGTCACGGATGACCAGGCAGCACTGCAGGGGACGGAACCCGGACGAGCTCCCCTTGATTGGCAGTGGCACCCAGAGACTTGGTTTACCCGGTTGTCAGTGTGACGATCTGACAAAATCAGGTTCTCACAGGAGACTGCATCCATCTTCTAGATGCAGGATTCCCTCCTCTTTGGCCCTCCAACAGAACCCCACACAGGTATACAACACCAGCCACAAAAGCCTAGTCACCCACCCAGGGCAATAGGGACACACCAGTGGGCGGGGCCAGGCAGATGGTGACGCCCACCTAGGGGTCCTGAGCTGTTTTGGGAGGGGCCAGAGAGAGTTCAGACAGAGTCGGTGGAGGCAGTGGAGCTGGACAGCGGAAGTGAGAGGAGTGAAGTAGTAGTCGGGGGTTGAAGCTCCCGGACTACCGGACTACTTGAGCTGACTAGGTGGTAGAAGGCAGAGCAGGTCCACAGGCGACAGAGATCCGCTTGCGGGAGACCTTAAGTGGACCGGAGCAGGGTTGTAGCTCGCCGGTGCCGACAGCGGGAATCTGGTCCGGAGGCCGTGCACGGTCGGGGTACGTGGACCCTAAGGCAAGGACAGCTGCAAGCACCTTTTCAATTAGCCAGCAGGGTGTAACGCCTGCCTGGATCCACAGACTCAGATGGGCTGTAATGGGGAGGTTAGAGGGAAGCCACTCACCAAGCAGGACCCCCAGAACCCTGAAACCCTTTAACCCCTATACAGGGATTTGGAATTACACAGGGCCTTGGTGATCACTACCTGTGGAAGGCTGCAGTCCAATGAGAGTAGTAGTCAGGCAGGGTCAAACCAGGAATTGCGGAACAGGGACAGAATTGGCAGGCAATGACGTAGTCAGCAAACGTAGCAGAGGTCAAATCCGGATCGGGCAGCGGGGTACAAAAACAGTAGGCAGGAGGGTAGTCAGAAAACACTCAGAAGTCAGCACACAGGAATCACCAAACAGAATAGGACGTAACAGGAGCCAGGAAAATCAGAACTATCTCTGGCAGTGGTCATGTGAAAGGAGGGGGAAGAAGAAGGGTGTGTTGTCTTCCCATTGGCTGTAGCTGAACGCTGGCAACTTCAGCTGTAAGACACATGCCACCCACAGTCAGCCAGCGGTACTGCAGATGCCAAGATAACCCAGCCCAGTGGATGATCGGAGTCTGCGCCCACCGGTGCCGCTGGCATCGACTCCTCTCCCATCATCAGCACAATCCACGGCAGGAACACGGCGTCGCCTGGCGATCGGAGCAGAAGTCGCTGGAGCAGATTCTGGCGGTGACATAACACAGGGGACAAGATTCCAAGTCTTGTCCCACTAACAGCCCAGATAGAGTGAGACGGAAGCCCAACGAGGGGGATAGGGCGTCTGCAAGTGCCTGCTAAGATCCCACGGAAAAGACACCGTGAGTGGACTTCTCCGTTTCATGCGGACTAGTCAACACACAAGACACCAACCTAAAGTGCAGGAGGAAGGGCCCCTGTTCTGTTCACCGGTGTGCGGGACCCGAGCACACCCCTCCGGAGGCTACCGGTTACCGGCAGTTGGTTTACTATCTGGACTCCGTGTGACTTTATTCAAAATAGTGAGTACACTGGTATCATCCGGTCCAAACCCTGCAGACTGCGCCTCATCACGCTATCTCACCAACACCTGGGGCCCTGGGATAACACCTCCCCTACCCGTGGAGGGGATACCATCCTGCTGCCCCGCTCCATCAGCCCCGGGCACCCCATACCAAGGCAGCGGCGATGTCACCACAATCACCGCACACCATGGATGGCGTCACTGACAAATCCCTATATAATAACTCCCCCCTTTTTAAACTTGCGGGCGACAGACGGGTGCTTGGGCCCGGGTCCGGCTTCCACTCGAGCCACCGCCACGACCCCGGATCCGAGCGTCTCGAGCAGCCACTTCCCCCTGGCTGTGGTCTGTCCCCCTGCCCCGCAACATCAGCGTCTGCATATTGGCTGAGTGAGTACCTGAGTGATTTCCCCTTCACGGCACCCAGTAGCATCATCCAGAGTTCTGGGGCCAACCCCTACCAGTGGAGGGGAATGACAACTTGCTGCCCCACTCCGTCACCCCGAGTACTCCCAACGGCAGCGGTGGTACTCCCAGTTACCGCACACCATGGGTGGCGTCACGAACTATAACTCCCCCCTGTAAACATTTCCCCTTACTTTAGAGTGTGGCCCCTAAGCCCCCGGGTCCGGAGACCCTCGAGCCACGAACGGACACTACCCCCGGATCCGAGTGGTTGATCCGCTGCTGGGGCAGCACTTTGGTAATGCTGCAGACTGGGTATGAGGGAGGTGGAAGGGGAAAGCTAATGCTATAGACTGGGGAATGTGGGGAAGGGGGAGGCTTATGCTATAGACTGGGGATTGTGGGGGAGGATAATATTATAGACTGGGGATTGTGGGGGAGAGAGAAGTTAATACTATAGACTGGGGATTGTGGGGAGAGGGAAGCTAATACTATTGACTGGGAATTGTGGGGGAAGGGGAGGCTAATGCTATATACTGGGGATTGCGGGAGAAGGGGAGGCTAATGATATAGACTGGGGATTGTGGGGGATTTTAATACTATAGACTGGGGACTTGTGGGGGGAGACTAATGCTCCAGACTGGGGATTAGGGGGCCTATGACTAAAGAATGAGGATTAGGAGGACTATTATTGTAGTCTGGGAGTTAGGGGGGCCTATGACTCTAGACAGGGATTAGGGGTCAATTCTAATAAACTAGTGTTTAGGGTGGTTATTAGTGTAGTCTTAAAGTTAGGGGAGCTAATAAAAAAGATAGGGGTTTAGGGAGCCTATTATTGTAGAGGGGGGTTTTAGGGGGCCTCCTACTGTAGACGGGGGTTTAGGGGAATAATTGCTGTAGGAGGGGGGTTTAGGTGGCCTATTTCTGTAGGAGGGGGGGTTTAGGGGTCTTATTGCCATAGGAGGGGATTTAGGGGGCCTATTACTGTAGGATGGGGTTATAGACAACCTATTGCTCTAGGAGGGGTGTTTATGTGACGCCCTGGACTAGCCAGGTAGTCACAGGTAGACCCCCGCATTACACCTGTCCCCCAATAAGGTGTCATCAGCCAAACTTTAAACCCTAGTCAACCCCCTCAGTGCTTGATGGACACACCGGGGGCAGAGCCAGGCAGTTGGCCACGCCCACCGAGGAGTTCAGAGAGCCTGAGGCAGGACAAACGTTAGTCAGTAGTCAGTAGTGGAAGTAGGCCTGTGCCCAGGTCTACAGCAGTCTGACAGGTGCCAGGGTTGGAGCCCTGGTACCTTGGCTAGGAGGCAAACGGTGACCTTAGCCTGCAGGAGCTGGGAAAACGGCTCGGTGGAACCGTGATGGATCAGGACAGGGTAGTGGCTCGCCGGTACCGACCCGGGGAACCGACTCGGAAACCGGAGCACAAAGGGGGGTACTCAGACCCTGAAACAAGGTCCAGAACTCACTGGACTGAGTTAATTAACTGATCGCAGTCTGGACTATAGGTCCTTTCCCACCCATGTCCCGACTGAAGACAACAGCCCAACGAGGGGGATAGAAAGCCACCGCACAGGCAGAGAGATCCCACGGGCCAGCGTCTGCAGGCAAAAGGGCTCTCCCGACATCTACCAGGCCGGGGAGCGGACTCCTGACGCTGAAGTGCAGGCAGCCCAAGTACACAACACGGTGCAGGAGAAAGGCCAAGACCACCGAACCGGGTGGGGGATGAGACGCAGCCGGCTGCGGGCACCGACCACCATCAACTTGGTTTACCAGAGACTTGTATGTGTCAATAACTGTGAGTACAACAGTGCCAGCCGGCCGCGCACCGCCCTGCACCGTCCTGCTCTCCCCAACGGGTCCCGGGGCCATCATCCCTACCCACGGCGGGGTTAACATCTTGCTGCACTACCATCTCCCCCGGGTGCCCAGTAATCACAGTGGTGGTGTCCAAATTCAACACAACCCGTGGATGGCGTCACAAACTCAAACACGGCTCCGGCCGTGCACCTACCTACCCCCCTCCAAAAGTGCCAGCACCCCTTTCAGAGCAAAGTGACCCGAGCGCGGGGTGGTGCATTTATGTGGCCTTTTGCTGTAAGAGGGGGAGTTTAAGAGGGCTATTGCTGTAGAGGGGGATTTAGGGTGCCTATTGCTGTAGGAGGGGTTGCTTAAGGGGCCTAATGCTGTAGATGGAGTTTTAGGGGGCTAATTGCTGTAGTCAGGGTTTAGGGGGGCTTACAGAGTGAGAGAGAGTGCAAGGGACAAAATTGATGGGGAAAAGTGTAAGGACTCAGTATACTGGGGGTTCAGTATAGAGAGGGGGCAGCATTGGGAGCTCATTATAGAGATGGGGCAGCATGGGGGTTCAATATGGAGAAGGGCAGTGTGAGGACTCAGTATGGAAAGGACAGCATGGGTGGGCTCCGTTTGGAGTGGAGCAATGTAGGTGACTCAGTATGAAAAGTGGAGTAATGTGGGAGGTCTCAGCATTAGGCGTGAGGTAGCGTGGTGGTCTCAGTATGATGAGTGGAGCAGCATGGAGATCTCATTTTGGAGGGGCAGGCAGCATTGCGAGCTCATTAAGGAGAAGGGGCAGCATGGGAGGCTCAGTATGGAGAGGGGCAGTGTGAGGGCTCTGTATGGAGAGGAGCAGCATGAATGGGACATTGTGAGGAGGGGCGGCATGAGTTGAGGACAGTGTGCAGATCATAACATTTCCACACGCATTGTTAATTAAGCATCATTTACTTGGGCCTGCTCCACCTTCATTCATGGCTACTGATCAGGCACTGTGAGTGTCAGTTCTGACATCGTCCTGGTGTGTGTGTGGTATCTGCTGCAAATGCTGGGACCTGGGCTGCCTTTATTCGCAGCTGCCTGTCTTTGCAACAAGGAAGCGGTTCTGAAATGTTACAGGTATATATGTTGCTTCAATATAGTTCTGCTTTTATTGTAATTAGGAGGCTGCATGGCACAAAGAAAAGATAAAATCTACAGTAGGACCCCCTATTGAGATTTGCAGTGATGTCGCAGGGGTGACTCAAAAAATTGATTAATTGTTTGCTAAAAAAATCTCATTTTGCAGTATAGTACAGTTGGAATAATTTGTGAATTTACACTTTTTATTTGTTGCATGCCATTCTCAAGCAGTGTGGGCTCTCCCTCTTTTATTGTTATTTATTGGTTCGGTGGCTGACCCCCATCATGCCCCGCACGCCTGGTTTTGGTTTGCATATTCCTTCTGTTTCTATCAAAATTAATGTTGGTGGCTGTTCACACTCAGCCACCTCACCCTTTTCAACAGGCATTGTTATTTAAGCACCATTTACTTGGGCCTGCTCCACCTTCATTTCATGGTTGCTGGTCGGGCACTGTGAGGGCCAGTTCTGACATTGTCCTGGTGTGTGTGGCATCTGCTGCACATGCTGGGACCTGGGCTGCCTTTATTCGCTGCTGCCTGTCTTTGCAACATGGTAGCGCTTCTGAAATGTTACAGGTATATGTGTTGCTTCAATATAGTTCTGCTTTTAATGAAATTAAGAGGCCGCATGACACAATGAAAATATAAAATATAGAGTAGGACCCCCCTATTGAGATTTGCCGTGACGTGGCATGGGTGGCTTAAAAAATGTATCAATTGTTTGCTAAAAATCTCATTTTGCATTATAGTACAGTTGGAATAATTTGTGAATTTACACTTTTTTATTTGTTGCATGTCATTCTCAAGCAGTGCTGGCTCTCCCTCTTTTATTGTGCCAATCATAGTTTATAATTGAGGAAGGTGTGGTGGTTATAAGGGAGGACAGTGTGGCGTTTTAGTTTATTAGGCGGGAATGTGATGGTCATAGCACACAAGGTTGGACAGTGTGGTGGTCATAGTATATAAGAGGAGACGGTGTGGCTTTTTAGCTTATTAGGCGGCAGTGTGACAGTCATAGTACACAAGGGTGGACAGCGTGGTGGTTATAGTATATAAGAGGAGACGGTGTGGCTTTTTAGCTTATTAGGCGGCAGTGTGACAGTCATAGTACACAAGGGTGGACAGTGTGGCGGTCATAGTATATAAGTGGGAACGGTGTGGTGGGAGTATTTTTTAGGAGAGGACAGTGTGAAGGCCATGTACATTAAGAGGGAGAGTGTGGAGTAATATTTTTTTTACAGAGAGCACAGTGAGGAGCAACCATGGGCACAGCATAGAGCTTATTGAAGACACAGCATTGGTGGTTATTTTTATTCAGGAACATTGTAATGACAATTTTATTTTTTAGGGCACCATGTTGGGATTAGCTGCAGAAGTCCGGAGAAGAAGGAAGTCTGCAGAGACGAGTTGTGGATGTGAAGAAATTTTGGAATCTGGCACATGAGAAAACAGCGATCGGTGAGTGAATTATCACACAGACATTACACTACACTAACATTTACACAGGTTTAGGGCAAAAAATGGCCAGAGTGCATCTTTAATATTTGTAGAAAAATCTACCATATTTAATATTCAAATGAGAGCACCACTGGTGTGATCTTTGCTTTGGTGCACCATTGGTGTGACCGTTGATCTGTCTTTGCTTTGGTGCACCGTTGGTGTGGTCTTTGCTTTGGTGCCCTCGTATTTGTATTTTAAAGTCTTTTGTTTTTATTGACAGCGCTCCATTAGTAAAATTGAGTGCTGTATAAAATCAGCTTGCATGTCTGATTTTACCACTCTTACTAAGTGAGCACTGTCAATCAAGACAAGGAACTTTCATATGCAATTTATAGGGCATAAGGGAGCACCAAGGCGTAGGCCACGCCAAGGATGCAACGAATCCTATTAATTTGCATTTTAAAAAAAATAGATTTAAAAGCAAATATTAAAGGGGCTGTCCAGTCTAGAATGATATGTCTGAAATCACTCTGTGTGAATGCAGATTTGTAACTCCTCCCAGCACACTCACTGTACACTACGAGGATTCTCTGGTGTCTGCGCCGGGAACGGCGGTCAAGTAGGTGATGTGCAGACTCCCAGCTAGAACCCATCTAGGGGACGCGGCCTCGCTCAATGCAAGTTTATTAAGCAAGGCCATACTCACTAGACGAGTTCTGACCAGGAGTATGCATATTGCATACTTGACTGCCGTGAGTGCACTGGGAGGATTCACAGGTCTGCAGTCATAGAGTAACACATACAGTGACTGCAGACTTGTCATTCTAGACCGGACAACCCCTCTAAGCTAAACTGTGTATGATTTTTGTAGGGGAACTGTCCCCTATATAAATGTTTATTTATGTAAATAGAAAAACTATTTCACCCGACAAATATTTTGCTTGTGCATCGGGTGATCTGAAAACCTGTTTAGTTAGAGCAATAATCAGTTTCCAATTATTGGCAGCATTGTAAATGCACCTCAAAGAGTAATTAAACTTTTGGGAGTTTTGTTTTTATGTTTTATGCCCAATAATTCTGAGCAGATTGCTGGGGATTTAGTCTGGATACCCTCAACCAAAGCTGAAAAGTTCTTTTAGGCCGGAATCACACTTGTGAGAGTCTCGCGCGAGTCTCGCATCGCATCACCTGGCATGGCCTGATGCTCTCCGGACAGGAGCTTCTCAGCTGCATAGAAATACATGCTGCCATCCCACTCCTGTCTGGAGAGTGTGCAGCCGTGCCGTGTGATGCAATGCGAGACTCACGCGAGTCTCTTGCAAGTGTGATTCCAGCCTTAGAAGAGCACACAGAGCACAGAGCAGATGCAGTTGAAAGTCATAGTCCTGTCTCCTAAGATGTGAACTTCTAAGAGGTCTTTTGAGCATCTATGTGGTCTCAGGACCCAGACCCGTATCAATGTGCTCAGAATAAAATCTACCTAAAACATAAAAAATATCTCCCAAAAGTTAAGGTATTTTTTAAATGTGCTATTGCCTGAACCTCATCAGTACTGTGGTTCCTGTATGGTCCGCCATTTGATGATGGCTGATAATAACGCTTAGTATATCCTTAAATACATACTAGGAGCTGCAGTTTTATGCCATATCATTCTATGTTGGGCTGGCTTTAGTTCTGGTGATATAATCATGAATTCAGCTTGGTTCTGGTGATGTAATCATGTACCAATGGTGGTTCTGGTGATGTAGTAGTGATTTGAGGTTGGTTCTGGTGATGTAGCCACATACAGATGGTGGTTCTGTTGATGTAGTTATGAATTGAGGTTGGTTCTGGTAATGTTATTTTGATATGAGATTGGTTCTGGTGATGTAGTTGTGTAGATGTAGCAATATTTAATTTATTAGACTTGATAGTAGATCATGACAGGGTCAGTGTGCCAGACTAAAAATACAGCTATTTCAATGAGTCCATAGGTCAACCAAACTAGTATTTGACTAAAGCCTCCATGCACTATAGACAGGTGTCCCATCATTCGCCTGGTAGCTATCTCGCCTGACTCTCCCATACACATGAGGGCTCACTTTGTTGAGTGCTATTGTTTTCTATATGAGACAGACTCTACTAGACATCTCTAGCGGTGTGCTCATCTCTTAGAAAAATTAAGGATCCACATCTGAAGTTAGACATTCTGGGTCCTCATCTAATTGACAATCAGACTGTTGGCCAAACCTGAAAAAAGGAGAGAATTCAGCTCTCCCGATCCACGTGGAGACTGCAATAGGGGGACAGGTGAACGGTATGAAAAGCCGGCCAAGCTATGTTATCAAAGGTAAAAAGAGGAATTTCCAGCATCCACGTCCAATGATGTAAAATTATTCTTTTATTGGATATGCATTAAAAGATTCAGGGAGTCATCCTAGGTCATAAAAATCCCCATGGTGATCTGGGATATAGTAGATGGAACGCGTTTCGAGCGTACACCACTCTTAATCCCAATCCATACTATTACAGGGCAAGGTGGAGATTTAAAAGAAAAAATGTTTAGAGGATGTGATGTCACAAAGGATGTAACGAGCGGCTTTCAATATAGTATGATTTAACATGAGCCATGCATTTAAACACATATGTACTATTAGTAAGCACAGAGTACATTCAAATAAGTTCAGGAAAAAAACAATAAAAAGTAAAATAAATGAGAGAATTTTTCAATAAATATTTTTAAGTTCATCTCTTAGGTTCATTCCTGAAGGTGATCGAGTCTCCAGTAGAAAGATCCATTTAGCTTCCTTTTTGCGCATTATTTTTATTATGTCTCCACCTCTATTTGGTAGAAAGATTTTTTCTACAGCGTTTACTTTAAAGCTGTCTGTATTACCTCCATGAATGGAGGTGAAGTGCTGAGATGTGCCTGATGGACTCCTACTACTTCTGTTGTTAGCGTCATATAAATGTTCCGAAATTCTGCGTCTCAAGCTACGACCAGTGCTGCCCACATATTGAATGTCACATGTGGTGCATGTTATGACATATATGACATGGGTCGTCCCGCAGTTAATAAGAGATTTTATATCATATTCTTTTTTCGTGACGCTGGAGACTGTTTTTTTGTGCTTAGCATGTGTTTCTAAAGGCCACAGATTTTTTGTCCGCACCGATATGAACCCGTGGTGGAGAACCACTTAATAGGGTTTTCATTAGTGCCGTTTATGTGGTCACTAGAAGAAATTGTTGCTCCTATTGTGCGGTTACGTTTGGGTACAAATCTGACTCCATTGTCTAATATAGGTTTTACGGTGCTATCCGTAGAAAGAATAGGAAGGAATTTCTTTATAATATTGATTACCGGATAGTAATCCGTACTAAATTTGGTTGAAAAAACTATAGGACAGTGGTCAGAAAAATCGGGGTTTATTTTATTCTCCAAATATTATTCACGATTTTTAGAATCAGCTTGATTCTTTGCCCTCTTTAGAATTTTTTCAGAGTACCGCCGACATAAAAATCTGTTCTCAATGGTGCTGCATTCTTTTTCATAAAGTTCATTGGAAGAACAACACCTCCTCCTGGCCCGGATAAATTCGCCATTGGGGATATTATTTATAGTATTTTGGGGATGGCAGCTGCTGGCATGTAATAGTGAATTCCCTGCCATGGGTTTTCTGAAGAGACTGCAATTCACTGTCTTAGTACATAGATTAGAAGAAAAAGTCACATCCAAAAAGGTGATCTCTTTTTTGTCATAATTATGTGAGAATTTTATATTGCACGGATTATTGTTCACGTAAAAAATAAATTCCTCTATACTTCTTTCCTCCCCTTTCCACACAATAATAACATCATCGATGTACCTTAAAAATATTGCAATATCATGTGAGAAGGGGTTCAGTGGAATAAATATATTCTTCTTCCTACCTCGACAGGAAAATGTTTGCCAGGGAGGGTAAAAATTTCGCACCCATGGCACATCCTTGTGTCTGAACATAGTAACTGCCCATAAAAATAAAAAAAATATTTTTCAATAAAAAATGTGTGACCTCCAAAATGTATTTTTGTAGGTCATCTGAGTAGTTACTATATTTAGACAACTATTCCAGTGCTAGTATGGCTAAATTGTGAGGGATAGAAGTATAGAGACTGGCAATGTCACACGTTAGCCAGCTGTATTCACTTTCCCATGAAAATTCTGAAAAAACGTTCAAAATGTGTTTTGTGTCTCGGACGTGACTGGGTAATATCTGGACTAACACCTGCAATCGAGAATCTAACCATTCGGACAATCGCTCTGTCAGGGAACCAATTCCAGAAACTATGGGTCTGAAATTGGGAGGAAAAGAATTTTTATGCGTCTTAGGGAGTGCATGAAATAAAGGTGTAGACGGACAGGATGGATTCAAATAATCACTCTGTTTTTTAGATATGATACATAGTTGTGTTCCTTCTTCTAGGATTCTTTCTAAGGAATCTCTAATTTCTTCACTAGGAATAGATTGAATTTTTTTATATATGGAGTTTTCCTTCAACATTTTTTTCAATTCAACCCTCGTAAAGTCCTGTGTCAAGCACAACAATTGAACCACCCTTATCAGAGCTTTTTACAATAATGTTATTATTTTGTTTAAATTGAATCAATGCAGATTTTTCACGAATGTTCAGATTGTGATGTAAATTGTTTTTTTCTTTCTGTAGTTTGATTAGTTCAGATTCAACCACATTCTGAAAATCCTCCATGTTGACAGATTTAGACTGAATGGGGTAATAATCAGGGTTTGGAACTCTTTTTGAAAAATTATCATCCCTTAAATACGGTTGCTTCATTCCTTTATCTGTGAGGTCCCCTAGGGTTTTTAATGACAATTGTTCTGAAAAAGACAGTGGAGATTAAATTCCTTAAAATCGGGCGTTGAATCAGATCGTTGTTGGTGGGTTTCATCCTGGAAAAAATGTTTCTTAATAGTGAGGCGTCTTATAAACTTGTTGACGTCCAGAATAGTATCGAATACATTAAATCTTGTGGAAGGTACAAAATGTAACCCTTTCTGTAGAACACTGATCTGGTCTTTATTCAATATTGTAGCTGACCTGTTTAATACAGTGAGATCTTGTTGTCCTTCTAGTAGTTCCCTCTGGGGGTGCGATGATAAAAAACATTTTTCTCTATGGGAATGTTTTCTTCCAGCCCGTCTGTTGCGCCGCTTTTTTTCTTTGTTTTTTTTCGGTGTTTTTACTTGGGCGTTTTTGAATAGCTGGCCTGATGATCCCGTGCACCTGTTGAGGAGCTAGCCTCAGAATCAGAAGTCTCAGTGTTCACCTCTGATGAGTCTATGTCTGTAGATGAAAAACTCAATTTTTTTCTTCATGATTGATTAATTTTTTCTTTAAGTATTCCATATTGGATGTTATCAGAATGTTTTTTCAATTCATTTTCAATTTCCTTGATATTTTGTTCAGTCATTTAGTTTATGTTGTTCTTTTTCCACAATCAGTCAAATTAATTTGAACGAGCATTCTGAAAGGATTAAGTCCCATTGTTTAAGAAAATCGGCATCGAATTCTGTTGTAGGCCGTTTTTTTATTCTTAGTCCTCTCGGTATCATACTATTGTCCAGGTATGCTAGTAGTGTTTTATTGTCCCACCAGGTTTTTAATCGTGTGGACATTTGCTTCTCCAGTTTCCACATTAATGCACTGAAATCATTCTGTTCCTGAGAAATAGCACTACTGTTTTTGTTCATGAATAGATTAGCCGCATTGTTCAGCCTAGTCTGTCAATTCACATTAAAAAATTTCATCTAAATGTGTAGAAATATCGGTATTCAAACTTGGGGTCTCCATGGTTTGTTTTTAATCATAGATTTGTAATAATGAACAAATTTTGAATATAAAAATTTTCTTAAATGATCTATTCCGTTATATGTTGAAAAGGGGAGCACGAAAAAGCCGTTCAATGTAAACTAGAAAAAAGGAGAGAATTCAGCTCATCCGATCCACGTGGAGACTGCAATAGGGGACAGGTGCACAGAAGGAAAAGCCGGCCAAGCTATGTTATCCAAGGTAAAAAGAGGAATTTTCAGCATCCACGTCCAATGATATAAAATGTATTCTTTTATTGGATATGCATTAAAAAGATTCAGGGAGTCATCCTAGGTCATAAAAATCCCCATGGTGATATGGGATATAGTAGATGGAACGCGTTTGGAGCGTACACCACTCTTAATCCCAATCAATACTATTACAGGGCAAGGTGGAGATTTAAAGAAAAAAGGTTTAGAGGATGTGACATCACAGAGGGTGAAACCAGCGGCTTTCAATATAGTATGATTTAACATGAGCCATGCATATAAACACATAAGCACTAGAGATGAGCGATGTTCGAGGTTCGCCAATTTCATGTTCGAGTGATTTTGGGGGGTGTTCGAGATCGAACTCGAGCTTTTTGCTCGAGTTACATTCGAGAACGGTTCGATTACCATAAACGTGGCTTTTCACAGTAAGGCTATGTGCACACGTTGCTATCTGCATGCATCCTGCGTCCCCAGCATAATCCCTCTCCCTTTCCTACTCACCGATCACTGGCGCCTCAATCCACGTCTGTCACAAATCTGTGGTGTCTTTTCCTCTTTAGAAAATGGCTGCCGCTTCATTAGTCAATGATTAAAAAACAAATGACGTGGGCTTCGCCCCATTTTTGTGTCCAGCCAGGTACAACTAGACAGCTGGGGATTGGAATCCGCAGAACAGGTTAGCCCGAGCTTTCTGGGCCCCTCTGCTGCGAATTGCAATCCGCAGTCACCCCTGAAAATGGCGCTTTCATAGAAGTGCCATCATCTGGCGCTGTATCCAACTCTTCCAACAGCCCTGGAGCCAGGTGGCTTTCTGGGTAATTATGAGTTAATAGTAGCTAGTAAAACAAAGCTAGTATTAAGTCAGAGATTCTTAATGTCAGGTAAGTTTGACCCAGCCATTAAGAATCTCCAATAAAGGGTTAAATAAAAAAGAGACCACACAGAGAAAAAATACTTTAATAGAAATAAATACACAGACACATTAGAGACTCCATGTTTGTTACTCCCTCTTATCCCTCCAAGATCCTGCTCTTCTGTCTTCTTTCTCCTTCAACCCATGCAGCGCTGCTACATCAGCAGCGCTGCATGGGAGGAAGACGCTGCTGTTCCCGTGCAGTCTTTTCACTCCGTGAGTGACCAGAAGCTGCTGCTTGTAAGCGGTGACGTCACCGCTGACAGGCGTGTTGCTATAGCAACGGTGATCTCCATTATTGACCGGCTGTGGCAGCCCGTGAATAACGGAACGGGGAAGCAGAACGGGAGTCGACCGTGTGCCAGAGCATGTCGCCGGTACACGGAGATACACAAACAATCACCGCGTACTGGGATGCACTCTGACAGGTCCTAGCATGACGTCAAAGCCATGTGACCAGTCTGTAGCCAATGAGATAATAGACACGTGACTGGTCACATGGCTATTTTGACGTCACGATAGGTCCTATGCTGGTGCTGGTTACCGGGAGGACGCAGCGATTATCAGAAGGAAAAGCGGCGGGAGACAGAGTGCAGGACGCATCGCGGGGACAGGCAAGTGTTATGGCAATATTTATTAACTGTATGTGTACATTTATAATGTGTTTTTATGTGTTTGTGTTTGCCTCCCATTGGCTTCAATGGGGTTCGAGAGGTTCGTCGAACGGCTCACCGAACCGAACTCGAACGCGGCCTCCGTTCGATGAACCAAGTCGAACTCGAGTCTCTAGAGGTTCGCTCATCTCTAGTAAGCACAGAGTACATTCAAATAAGTTCAGGAAAAAAACAATAAAAAGTAAAATAAATGAGAATTTTTCAATAAATATTTTTAAGTTCATCTCTTAGGTTAATTCCTGAAGGTGATCGAGTCTCCAGTAGGAAGATCCATTTAGCTTCCTTTTTGCACATTATTTTCATTATGTCTCCACCTCTATTTGGTAGAAAGTTTTTTTCCACAGCGTTTACTTTAAAGCTGTCTGTATTACCTCCATGAATGGAGGTGAAGTGCTGAGATGCGCCTGATGGACTCCTACTACTTCTGTTGTTAGCGTCATATAAATGTTCCGAAATTCTGCGTCTTAAGCTACGACCAGTGCTGCCCACATATTGAATGTCACATGTGGTGCATGTTATGACATATATGACATGGGTCGTCCCGCAGTTAATAAGAGATTTTATATCATATTCTTTTTTTCGTGACGCTGGAGACTGTTTTTTTTTGTGCTTAGCATGTGTTTGCAAAGGCCACAGATTATTTGTCTGCACCGATATGAACCCGTGGTGGAGAACCACTTAATAGGGTTTTCATTAGTGCCGTTTATGTGGTCACTAGGAGAAATTGTTGCTCCTATTGTGCGATTACGTTTGGGTACAAATCTGACTCCATTGTCTAATATAGTTTATACGGTGCTATCCGTAGAAAGAATAGGAAGGAACTTCTTTATAATATTGATTACCGGATAGTAATCCGTACTAAATTTGGTTGAAAAAACTATAGGACAGTGGTCAGAAAAATCGGGGTTTATTTTATTCTCCAAATATTGTTCACGATTTTTAGAATCAGCTCGATTCTTTGCCCTCTTTAGAATTTTTTGCCCCCGACATAAAAATCTGTTCTCAATGGTGCTGCATTCTTTTTGATAAAGTTCATTGGAAGAACAACACCTCCTCCTGGCCCGGATAAATTCGCCAGTGGGGATATTATTTATATGTCGGGGATGGCAGCTGCTGGCATGTAATAGTGAATTCCCTGCCATGGGTTTTCTGAAGAGACTGCAATCCACTGTCTTAGTACATAGATTAGAAGAAAAAGTCACATCCAAAAAGGTGATCTCTTTTTTTTGTCATAATTATGTGAGAATTTTATATTGCATGGATTATTGTTCACGTACAAAATGAATTCCTCTATACTTCTTTCCTCTCCTTTCCACACAATAATAACATCATCGATGTACCTTAAAAATATTGCAATATCATGTGAGAAGGGGTTCTCGGTGGAAAAAATATATTCTTCTTCCCACCACGACAGGAAAATGTTTGCCAGGGAGGGTGAAAATTTCGCACCCATGGCACATCCTTGTGTCTGAATATAGTAACTGCCCATAAAAATAAAAAAAAATATTTTTCAATAAAAAATGTGTGACCTCCAAAATGTATTTTAGTAGGTCATCTGAGTAATTACTATGTTTAGACAACTGTTGTTCCAGTGCTAGTATGGCTAAATTGTGAGGGATAGAAGTATAGAGACTGGCAATATCACAAGTTAGCCAGCTGTATTCACTTTCCCATGAAAATTCAGAAAAAACGTTCAAAATGTGCTTTTTATGTTGGCGAAACCTGTCTAAGGGTATGTGCCCATGATCAGGACTCGCTGCGTTCAGAACGCAGCGAGTCCTGACCGGGGGGGGAGAACGCAGCTGTCAGTACTCACCATCAGGGTTTCATGCTCTGTAGTCTCCTGCTCGTGTTCTCACTACGGAGGATGCAGGCAATTCCACAGCAATCAATTGACGTGCTGCGGTCTGGAAAACCGCTCCGCAGGTCAGTGTTTGCTGTGGAAAAAAACAAGCATAGCAGGCACACGATTTATAGAAATCCCATCCACTGTGCTTGTACTGTACACCGCAGCGATTTGGATGCAGCTGACGTATGCTGCTTCCAAACCGCTGCAAATACTGATCGTGGGCACACACCCTAAGGCCTCTTTCACATGACCGTGTCTCCGGCACGTGTTTGGTCCGTTTACTCACGTACCGGAGACATGGGCACACGTGGGACACCCATTTAAATCAATGGGTCTGCGCTCACGTGCGTATTCTACCATGGACCGTGTGCACGTGTGGAGCATACGTGTGCCTGTGTGCTCCACACGTAGACATGTCCGTTTTTCTCCAGCATCACGGGTGTAACATGGAACGCAAACGGACCACACGGAGGTGTTCCGTGTGACACGCGCCGGAGAAAACACACGTATCCGAGAAAATAATAAAACAACTTTACTCGCCTTCTCCAGTACTGCTATCTCTGCCGTTGCTGTCACTTGCTTCCGACCGCCGCTCATTATGCTCATTGCATATTCACTTCACTGCGGCCGGAAGCAGCAGCAGCGGGGAGTCGGCAGGACTGGAGACCGAAGATCAGCACCACAGACAGCGAAGCCAGGGACAGGTCAGTAGAAAGTTCCCGTTCTCCGTGTGTTTTCACGGAGAACACACATGTGCCATAAACACGGCTCACGGAGGGCAAAACGCACCTTTGACACGTTCGTGAAAAACGTGCGTGGTTTTCACGGACGTGTGAAAGAGGCCTAACTCCGAGTTCGGCCAACTGTAGTATGTGAACTGTTTAGGGTATGTGCACAGCATGGCTTTTAGACATCTGAGAATCCTTTGAGTTTTTCAGGCAGAAGACAGGTTAGGAAATGCTGACATATTTTTTTTTATATAAATTTTAGACTGAATTAACCCTTTTACCCCCAGGCAATTTTCCGTCTTTTTTTTGCTCTCCTTCTACCGAAAGCCATAACATTCTTATTTTTCCGTCAATCTTGCCATAGGAGGCTTGTTTTTTGCAGGACGAGTTGTACTTTTGAAATGAAGCCATAACTTTTACCATATAGTGTTCTGGAAAAGGGCAAAAAAATTCCCTGTGCAGAAAAATTGCAAAAAAAGTGCGATTGCACGATAGTTTCGAGGGTATTTTATTCATCGAGTTCCCTATATGGTAAAACTGATATGTCAGTGTAAGGCTATGTTCGTACGTTGCGTTTTTTACCGCGTTTCTGCAGCGTTTTTGGCGGCAGCGTTTTTGCGCTAAAACGCATGCGTTTTTAATTTCCAGCAAAGTCTATGGGAACAGCAGAAATCCTGTCTGCACTTTGCTTTTTTTTCAGCAGCGTTTAATTTGCATATTTGTGGTCAAAAACCATGCTGAAAAAGAAGCAGCATGGCGTTGTTTTTGCCATTTCTGCAGCGTTTCCTTAACATTGGAGTCAATGAGAAATGGCAAAATGCAGCCCAAAGCACAATTCCTGCGTTTTTCATGCTTTTTACCTGCTTTTCCACTGCGTTTTTGGCTCCAAAAACGCATGCTTTTCTGGGCAAAAATTAATGGGTTCTAATGTTCCTTTACACACACACAATAACCGAAAATTTAAATGTAAAAAAATAATAAACTTAACCTATTTTTCTGTTAAAATGTGCATAACCACTATTATTACATTAAAATTGATAATTTCCCATATTGTTTTAATAAAAGTTAATTTTATCCTTTTTTCCTCTTTTTTCATTCTTTTTGACTATTTCAACTTTATTTCTCAGTGTCTTGATCTCAAAAACGCATCTGCAGAAACGCAGGTGAAAACGCAGGTAAAAAGCGCTAAAAACGCAGTAAAAACGCATGCGTTTTTAGCGCAGAAAAATGGCCAAAAGCCATTTGGTCAAAAACCAAGGGAAGGAAAACGTGCAGAATAAACTGCAGGTACTCCGACGCAACGTGCGGACATAGCCTAATGCCTCAGGTTGGTTTGAGTTCGTAGAGACTAAACATGTATAGGTTTACTTTTATCTAAGTGGTTAAAAAAAATTCAGAAATTTGTCCAAAAAAAGTGGTGTACTTTTTGCACCATTTTCAACGACCCATAGGTTTACTTTTTTGGGATATGGGGTCTAGTGAGGGCTTATTTTTTGTGTCTCGAGCTGATGTTTTTAATGATACCATTTTTGCACAGATGCTACATTTTGATTGCCTATTATTGGATTTTGCGACAACCAAAAAACTTAATTTTGAGGTTTTGAATTTTTTGCAGCTATGCCGTTTACCGATCAGATTAAAGGGAACCTGTCACCAGTTTTTTGCCCCATGAGCTGCGGCCACAACTACTGGGCTCTTGTATACAGCATTCTAACATGCTATATATAAGAGTCCAGGCCGCGGTTATAGCATAAAAAACACTTTATAATACTCACCCAGAAGGTCGCTCCGGTGCACAGCGGTCGGAGGGGTGGCGCTGTTCTCCGGGACCGGAGCCTCACCTTTTGGCCATCTTGGTCTTCCTTATTCTGAAGCCGTGGTGCATGATGTGTCTATGTCATACACATGCGCCGGCATTGAGGTCCTGCACAGGCGGCCGAAAGGGGAGGTGCCGGTCTTGGAGAATAGGCAATATACGGTGACTTGCGGATGTGTGTGGCACACACTGGATCCGTTGTTTTGCGGTATTTTACCGAGTTTCAAAAACGCTACTTGTTGTGTTTTTGACCTCAGTCAAAATACTGCATCTCACTGGATCCGATGCATTGCGGCGGTACCTGCAATGTAGTTCAATGGGCGCTGGATGCTGCTGTATCGGAAGTCGCCGGATCCTGATAGACAGGATCCTGTTTTCTGTACTGAGCATACCCAGAAAGCAACCTGACATGGTCAGAAATCTCTCTCTCTTGCCTGTTTCAGACGTCCGTGTTTTATTAGGTACAAGCCACACGCATGGTTATGGTCATACGTGTGACACGTACCGGAGAAAACACTTGTCTGTGAAATAAAAATATTCTATATTCACCTGTATCTAGCGATGCTGTCTTCAGTTCTGCTGCCTCCTGCTCCTGACCGCCGCTCATTATACTCACTGAATATTCACTGCCTGAGGATCTGGAAGCAGGAGCATCGCGGGGACAGCGCCGGGACAGCATAGCGGGGACAGGTGAGTATACAGCAAGCAGTGTGTGTGTGTGACGCCCTGGCAAAACCAGGTAGTCACAGATAGGCCCCTGCATAACACCCTTCCCTTACTTAGGAAACACTCAGCCGACCTGAAACCCTAGTCACCCCCCCTTAGGGAAAGACAGACACACCAGTGGGCGGGACTAGGTGGTTGGGCACGCCCACCCAGGGGTTTAGACAGCCCGGGGTGGGAAAACAAGCAGATTAAGTTTGTAGTTCAAGTTGAGAGGAGTGTGGGCTGGAGCTAGGTGTAGCTCCAGCAGAGGAAGTTCAAGTTGAACGGTGCCAGGGTAGGAGCCCCGGTGCCTTTGGTTAGGTGGCAGACGGTGGTTTCCGTCAGCAGGAGACGAGAAGACGGCTCGGCAGAACCGAGGTGGACTGGGACAGGGTTGTAGCTCGCCGGTACAGACACGGGGAACCGACCTGGAAACCAGAGCACAAAGGGGGGTACTCGGACACTGAAGCCAGGACCGGAAACAGGCGGCCTGGTTAATTAACCGATTGAGGCCAGGACTAGAGGTCCTGTCCAACCCAAAGTCCCTCATAGAAGACAACAACCCACCAATAGGGATAAGAGGTCACCGCCAGGGCCCATAGATCCCACGGGCCAGCGTCTGCGGGCACGGTTCCTTAGGCCACATCCAGCCGGGAGCGGACTCCTGAGTTCCAGACGAGGAAGTCCACCTTACACAAAGTCAGTGCAGAGGAAAAGGATAGAGACCACCAGCCTGGGTGGGGGATCCGAATGCAACCGGCCGCGGCGCCGGCCACCATCACCTTGGTTTACCAGAGACTCGTGTGATTTATTGACTGTGAGTAAACAGACATCCCCTTGCCGTCGCTATACCCTGCACAGAGACACTGGGCCCCGGGGCAACCATCCCTACCCACGGAGCGGTTAACATCCAGCTGCCACCACATCTCCCCCGGGTGCACCATAACAGCAGCGGTGGTGTCCCACCTCACCATACACCGTGGGTGGCATCACGAACTTAATACGGCCTAACCCGTACATCTACGTCCCCCCATTTATTCGGCGTGCCTGCGAGACCCCTCGGGTCCGGAGACCCTCGAGCCACCCCCCCTTAGGAGGTCCGGATCCGAGCAGCGGCGGCTGCTGGCACGGGGGCGGCACATGTGCCGGGACGTCCAGGAGATCATTGGAGTTCCCAATGAACTCCGATGACATCCTGATGACACTCCCGCGCTACAGCGAGTGTCATGAGGGTGACTTCGTTGGTTCATCAGAGTTCACTGGGATGCTGGCCCCATGATGGCCCCACGATGCTCTGGCTTCCAGGTCCTCACTGCACACACACACATATGTGAGTACATTTACACACACATGTATACACACATAGCAGATACACATGGATACGAGCACATACACACACACAGCGCACATGCATGTATACACTGAACACAGACACACACATATGTCTTCACACACACACACACACACACACTGCTAGATACTCACCTGTCACCAGCAATGCGGTCCCCGGCCCTTAAGTCTCCAGTCTTCAGTGCAGTGAATATTCAGTAAGTATAATGAGTGGCGGTCAGGAGCGGGAGGCAACAGACGGATGTCTGAAACCAGCCTCTCTCTCTCCAGAAGACCAGGATTGTGGAAAGGTGAGAGGGAGTAATAAAGATGGAGTCCCTAAGTGTGTCTGTGTATTTATTTCTAATAAAGTATTTTTTCTCTGTGAGTTGTCTTTTTTTAACCCTTTATTGGAGATTCTTAATGGCCAGGTCAAACTTGGCCTCATCTGGTATTAACCCCTTATTAGCCAGCGTGCCACCCGGCACCAGGGCCGCTGAAAGTGTTGGATACAGCACCAGAAGATGGCGCTTCTATGAAAGCGTTATTTTCTGGGGTGGCTGCAGACTGCAATTCGCAGCGGGGGGGGGGAAGCCATAAAGCTTGTGCCACCATGCACTGCTTATTCCAATCCTCAGCTGCCTAGTTGCACCTGGCTGGGCACAAAAATTGGGCGAAGCCCACATCATTTTTTTTTTTTTTTTTTTAGTTTTAGTTTTTGGGCAATTCCCTGGATTTTCCATTGCCAGTGAAGGTAACACCAAGCACACCAAGCAGTGGGGATTAGCAACCAGTAGCTGCTTGGGGTTGGCAGATCTGTGGTTGCAGTGAAATTGTGGACAATCAATGCCAGGTTTGTGGCTGTGTACAAATGGAACAATATGTCCATGATTTCACTGCAACCACAGATCTGCCAAAGATTTATCTCTGTGTGCAAAGTAGCCCTTAGCAATAGAAAATGCAGCAGGAGCCAAGTTTTTTTTTTTTACTCTTTGTTTTTGTTTTGTTTTTATTTTTTAATTTAAAAAAAAAAAAAATCAACATGGGCTTTGTCCATCAAGCATCCGAGCATTTTACTGCTCACTCATCCCTACTCCTGACCACACATCCAGCAGAACAAGTAATCCGATCAGCTGACTCCAGTGTTGGCCAATTACTTGTTCTGTGTCCCGCTACATCCATCGCAGCATGTGCGGGGCTGTGAGGTCAGCTGAGTTCAGCCGGCACTGGAGTCCGCTGATCTGAACTCAGTTGAACAACAGCCCGCACACTCTGCAATGGATGCAGCGGGACGCAGAACAAGTATTTGGCCGACACTGGAGTCAGCTGATCTGATTACTTGTTCTGCTAGCTGAGTTCAGCTGAGTTCAGATCAGCTGACTCCAGTGCCAGCTGAACTCAGCTGACTTCATAGCTCGCACACGCTGCGATGTATGCAGGGGGTCACAGAACAAGTAATCGGCCGACACTGGAGTACTCAGCTGATCTGAACTCAGCTGAATCCTGACCACTCAGCCCGCACACTGTCACACGTGATTGGCCGCAGGCAGTGACTGTTGTTAATCTGCATCCATTGCAGCATATGCGGGCTGTGAGATCAGGAGTTCAGCTGACTCCCAATCAGCTGACTCAAGTGGCGGCTGATAAATTCTGTGTCCCGCTGCAGAAGGATCCGGTAAAATAACAATTGTGGTTGCATGCGTTGCACGTTCAATCCACAGGATCTGGTCATATGCAGTTTGCAGAATTTTGCCGACCAGCAAAAAAACGCTGATGTGCAAGCACCCTAAGGGAAGTGACCACTTAAAGTGCCTAGGGCAGCATGAATGCCAAATGCGGCCCTAAGTAATATACAGTGGTTTAGAGCAGTGAGCATGAGAGTCAGGCAAAATGTAGAGATTCCAACACTAAACTTTGTCAGAAATATCCACTAACTAAAGAAGGGTTTTAGGCATGGAAAATAAACTCAGCCCCGTCCCTGACCAATGGAATCTGATAGGATGTCATTGAGAAATGTAGATGTACTAAGCAAGAGTTCTTCTTTTAAACAGTTTTTCCTAACATTTAAGGTTATCTACTCTACACTTACAGATCATTGATGGCTAAATACATGGAGTCTCCTCCAATCATTAGAATGAGCCTAAAAATGCTCATCAGAATTGAGAGATGGCCAGGCACATGTGCTTCTGTTCCATTCATTCTCTAAAGGGGGCTTTACACGCAACAACATCGCTAACAAGATGTCGTTGGGATCACGGAATTCGTGACGCACATCCGTTCTCGTTATCGACGTCATTGCGTGTAACAGCTACGAACGCCTGTTAACAATCAAATATACTCACCTTATCGTTGATCATTGACACGTCGTTCATATCCCAAATATCACTGCTGTTGCAGGACGCAGGTTGTTGGTCGTTCCTGAGGCAGCACACATCTCTACGTGTGACACCCCAGGAATGATGAACAACAACGTACCTGCGTCCTGCCAGCAACGAGGTGAGCATGTCGTTAATGCAGCTGGTCTCCGCCCCTACGCTTCTATTGGCGGGCCGCTGTGTGACGTTGCTGTGACGGCGAATGAACTTCCCCCTTAACAAAGAGGTTGTTCGCCGCCCACAGCGACGTCGCTAGGAAGGTAAGTATGTGTGACGGGTACTAGCGATTTTGTCCGCTACGGGCAGTGATTTGCCCGTGACGCACAAACGACAGGGGCGGGTGCTTTCACGCTAGCGATGTCGCTGCATGTAAAGCAGCCTTAAGAGACAGGTAGCCATATCTAAGTACTGTTCCTGGCTATCTCTGACAGTCACATAAAGAATCTTGATATTGGTGCTGAATATAGCAGGCCAGCATAATACATGCAAGAACAATCAATTCACTTATAGTGATCACATTATAGGTCCATGTACATTGGTGTCACCATATTGCACACATTGTAGGTCTTGTGACTGACATAATACATGTTATCATGTGCAGAGTGTTGTTATATATTCCACCTACAGCCATGTTTTATGTTCCTATAAGGAACATTTTATGTAAAATTAAAATCATTTTCCAGTTTGCCATAGTATAGAACATTCTGAAGATATTGTCTTTATTTAAAAGAAATATTAGAGGAGGTTGTGCATGGCACATTTTACCTGCTGAGTTTGATCCTTCAAAATATTTATTTAACCTATTGTAACTGGTCTTTACTCCATCCTCACTGACGATCACTGAAGTTGTCACCCATTGAGTTTCATCATATTCTCTGTGTTCAAAACCCTGTAGAACAAGAAAACGTTAATTAATCCTTTGATAAGGCGGACAGGGATGCTGGTCAGTGCATGTGAGGAGGACGGGGTCACTTAACATCGGTGACATTTATAGGTTCATTCCTCCCCGATTGTTGTATCCTGAACTTGTCTAATTGCAGCAAACTCAAGTTGTACTCCAGCACTTCTTATTGCAAGGAACATTGCAATGACCAACTAATATGATTCATGATTCATTATACAATTTCTCGAAAAATCAAAGCAAATCTAGTGGATCTAAAAATTTACAGTAAAAAAGGCACCCAACTCACAAATAAATAACAACTAACTAACAACCAACTAACCAGTAAATAACAACTACCTTAATGACTTCTTGTACATAGTTGTCACAACAAAAATAGATTAAAATCATTCGCATGTCAGTTGTTCACATGTGTGCTGTTAGTTTATCGCCAGAGTACTGATCTATTCTCTGTGATTCTATGCATTTTTTGTGGATAAATAATTCACAAAATAAAACAAAACAGAAACATGCCTATTTTAGTGGTAAAATTTCGGACAACACTAGCCTATAAAAGTTAATAGGTAAGTGGAAAAACGCACAGCATTTAGTTGGTACCCGAACTGGATCCATGTACTCTGTTTTTTTAACCCGCTCATTGCTAGGAAAAGATTGAGAAACTCCATATTTTTTTTTTCTGTTTTTCTATCCAAGAAAAATGTATGACACACAGATGGTAAAAGTGGCCACTTGCCTAAAAGTGAATACAAACTGGATCCCTGACATTGATGAAATTCAGCCCTTTTTTTCCGTATGAAAACCTGACATGCAATTGGGCCTAACATTCACTGATGTCAGTGTAGATTTGCCTGCGTATGAGAGGTCATCTACTCAACGAAATTAGTGCATTTCTTCATTAGTTTCTAATAGTATCCAAGTCAAGGAAAGTCCAGCACCAGTGACAAGTATCTGTTTGTTATAAAGCTCCACGAGATGTCTATAAGGACTAGAGTTGAGCGCGGTTCGCGGTTCGAGGTTCTCCAGTTCGCGGCTCGAGTGATTTTGGGGGCTGATCTAGATCGAACTAGAACTCGAGCTTTTTTGCTAAAGCTCGATAGTTCTAGATACGTTCGAGAACGGTTCTAGCAGCAAAAAAACCAGCTAATTCCTAGCTGGCTTTCCGCTGTAATAGTGTAAGTCACTCTGTGACTCACACTATTATGACATTTCAGTGTATAGTGTGCGGGAACAGCGCATTCAGATCACTGCTGTGTGTATAATGGCGATCGCCATTTTTTTTTTTCCTTGTCTTCCTTCCCTAAGCGCGCGCGTGTAGTGGGGCGGGCCAGCATGTCAGCCAATCCCAGACACACACATAGCTAAGTGGACTTTTAGCTAGAGAAGCAACGGCATGTGTGATAGGATGTCCATGTCACATGTCCCTGCATTATAAAACCGGACATTTTCCTCCAGCACGCCATTATCTGCCTTCTGCGTCCTTGGTGTCAGTCATCACTGGCGCAGCTCCTATCGCCGATACTGCTGTATACGCTCCATACACAGCGCTGGACAGCTTAGGGATAGCACTTTCTATCAGTCCTTTTAAGGGCTCATACGGGCAGGGTCAGAGCCATAGGTGACAAGTCCTGAAAACAGAGTTTAACAGCTACACAAGATGACAGCGTCTGTGTAGCTAAGGTCAGGGATTTCCTCGCTGCATTTCCCCATTAGGAGGGATAGAAAGGCAGGCTTCCTTTCCTCTACCCAGAGACCCACAACCCTGCCATTGTACCCTCCTGCCCTTTGCACACTCCAACTCATTGTTACTAAGCCATTATACTAGCAAACACTGAGTGAACTTAGTGGCATCCTAAACGTGGCTGTTGGACTTCTGTATAGTCCCACTAGTGCAAAGATATTTGCAGCACGTCTGCCTGCATTGCACACTCCAACTCATTGTTACTAAGCCATTATACTAGCAAACACTGAGTGAACTTAGTGGCATCCTAAACGTGGCTATTGGACTTCTGTATAGTCCCACTAGTGCAAAGATATTTGCAGCACGTCTGCCTGCATTGCACACTCAAGCTCATTGTTACTAAGCTATAATAATAGCAAAAACTGCTGCAACTTAGTGGCATACAAAAAGTGGCTGTTGTACTCCATTTGTGCCCCACAGGTGCCAAGCTATTTACAGCACCTCTGCATGACACCCTCCTGCTCTGTTTTTAAAAGCTATAATAATAGCAAAAACTGCTGCAACTTAGTGGCATACAAAAAGTGCCTGTTGGACTTCTGTATTGTCCCACTAGTGCAAAGATATTTGCAGCACCTCTGCCTGCATTGCACACTCAAACTCATTGTTACTTACTAAGACATTAGAATACCAAAAATTGAGTAAACTTAGTGGCATACAAGAAGTGGCTGTTGTACTCCATTAGTGCCCCACTGGTGCAAATCTATGTGCAGCACCTCTGCATGACACCCTCCTGCTCTGTTTTTAATAAGCTATAATGATAGCAAAAAATACTGCCATTTAGTGGCATCATAGAACTGCCTGTTGGACTTCCATTAGTGTCCCACTGGTGCAAATCTATTTGCAGCACCTCTGCATGACACCCTCATGCACATTTTGCTACGCTAATTTTATAGCAAACTCAGGGAATTCATTGCTGCATTTGATAATTCGGAAGGATAGAAAGTGATGCTTCCTTTAGCTTTTCCTTCTGTTCATAGACAGCATCTCCAAGTCCACACCCGAAGAGCAATTTCTCCTCCACGTCTAAGTGTGGAGAGGCAGCTAGTGCGCATGCGTGTGCCGATTTACCCCAGCTGCAGCCTAACTACAGTGTTTTGCATAGTGAGTATGCTCAGCCTGACTGTGCCATTCCTGAGGCTAAGTCTTCATCCTCATTATTGATGGTCAGACGATAACTGGTGAGGTGTTTGTGTCGTGGCAGCCATGAGGTCATTATTGAAGTTTCGGTTCCAAATAGGACGCTAGTTATGCCACTCATGACGTGTCACTCTGCTTTTGTCTCCAGGAGGTGCATTGTGGTCCACCCTGGTTTGGAGCGGACCAAGGTTATAAAACGGGCTGGAGCCAACAAGGAGGTGCACAGTCTTCTATTATGCTCCGAAAGAGCACACCTCCATGTGTTGAACCCATTGCGGCTTTAGGCCAGAGGTAGGCAGGGATAGGGCGTCGATGCAGGCCGCCACCACAGTTGGTAACGCAGAACGGTTAAGACCAGCTCCTGTCCTACAAGTCCTGCTTGTGCAGCCCAGTGGCATTAACAGGCCTGCTGCTGCTGATGCGCCTTCTGTCCACAGGTGTGGCCCCAATGCACACGGTCAGCGTACTGAATGGCCCCTGTGATGTTAACAGGGAGTTCCTGGGCTGGGTGGGCGTGTGGACCCTGTGACGCTAACAGGGATCCCAGTCTCCAGATCCGAGTGGCGTCTAACTCGGTTCAGGCAACTATTAGTTTCATAGCCACACAGCTCTGTATCCTCCACCTAACCTCCCAGTTGCCAACCTCTCCTTTTCCATCTGGGAGCACGGTGGACATTGACTGCTGATGGGGATATATACCTTTCTCTTTCTTTTCTTATTAATTTTCGTTATATAGCGGTAACATAGTATATACCACCTTATCCAAATCTGCCAGTCCCACCGTAACAGATGGTGTTTCTTCATCAAATGTTACTTTTGCTTAACCACCAAACCCACGGACAAAAACTTTTTTCCCCTTTTCAACACACCTGTTCCCCTTTCCACCAGCATCTGTCCTTTTTCAACTCATTTGGTATATGACCAAAAGTGCAACTCTGCAGGGACACCGTACTCAATGCCATCTCAGCACAGCAGCCAGCCCTCGGTCCCTCAGATGTGGACAAGTAAAAGACCATTTCCTCCTATCCATGACAAAGCGTTGAGATTCACTCTGTGCAGCACTGGTGTTTACTGGAAAAGCAGATCTAAGAATCCGTGCCACCTTCTGCAGATACTCCTGTATACGTGCGTCCCTTTCTATGGCAGGAATTATTTCGCCAAATTTTGTCTTGTACCGGGGATCTAACAGTGTGGCAACCCAGTAGTTAGCATTACTTCGAATTCGTACAATCCGAGGGTCATGTTGTAGGTAGTGCAGCAAGAAGGCGCTCATGTGTCTTGTGCATCCAGGAGGACCAAGTCCTTGGTGTGTTGGTGGCAGAGAGGTGAGAATCGTGCCTCCTTCCTCTGCCCTCTCCCCCCAACCTCGCACAACCTAAATGTGAGCAAGCTCTCACTCATCTGCTGAGTCTTCCATTTCTTCATGGGCTCCTGCACCTTCCTCAACAATTTTTGCAGATACTATGCGCCCTTGTTAATCCCTCTCCCTCACCGTCCCTTGACATCCGCCTAGGTGCCGCTCACCGTCTGGACCTTGTAGATCTTATCCCTTCTGCATATGACTCCTCCTGTACTTCCTCCCCTTCCTCTTGGACCAACACCTGACTCCGAATAATGCATACAGTGTGCTCCATCTTGTAGATGACCAGAATTGTCACGCTGAGAATGGCATCGCCAGTGCTAAAGATCTTCGTCGATATTTGTAAACTGTGTAGAAGGGTGCATAGGTCCTTGATCTGACACCACTCCAGCAGCGTGATCTGCACCACCTCTGGATGAAGTTAGCCCAGGGTATACGTCATACCGTATTTCAGCAGGGCTCTGCGGTGCTGCCACAGACGCTGCAACATGTGCAGATTCAAATTCCTGCGTGTCGGAACATCGCATTTCAGGCGTTTAACCGCCAGACCCTAAGACTTCAGGAGCGATGAAAGTTGTTGAGCTGCTGGGTGCGAAGGATGAAAGTGAGCACATAGCAGCGTGCCCGCTGCACAAGGCCATGTAGGCCGGGATGGTATTTTAAAAATTGCTGGAGAATCAGATTCAACACGTGAGCCATACAAGGCACGTGTGTCACATTGCTCTGACGAAGGGCCGCAGACAGGTTTGCATCATTGCCGCACACGGCTGTTAAGTCACCAACGTAGTCCACTCAATCAATTTGTACTCCGGTCGCCAGGTGACAACGTGTTCCTTTCGTGCATAGTGCTGATGATGGGAAAGGAGTCGATGCCTGCGGCGCAGGTGGACACAGGTTATGGTCACCCACTGGGTTGCGTTACCTTGACAGATACAAAACCACAGGCTGAATGTAGGTGGTGGGTATCTCACAGATGAAGTACCAGCATTCAGCTACAACCAATGGGAAGACACCACACCCTTTTTAGGCCCCTCCTGTCTGCAGACCACTGCCAGACAAAGCTATGAACCTCGAGTTTGTGTGCTTGTTACCTGACTACTTTTCCTGCTTGCTGTTTATGTACCTCGTTGGCCGATCCGCATTTCACCTCTGCTTGTTTTCTGATTAAGTCCTGGCCATCCCATTCTGTTCCTGTTCCTCAATTAATGTTTTTGACCCTGCATGACTACTATTCTCTGGAACTGCAGCCTTCCACAGGTATTGATCAACTTGGGCCCTGTGTAATTCCAAATCACTGTATAGGGGTTAAAGGGTTTCAGGGTTCTGGGTGTCCAGCTTGGTAAGTGTCTTGCCTCTAGCCTATCCTTTACAGCCTATCTCAGTGTGTCGATCCAGGCAGGCGTTACACCGTGCCCTCTGCAGAAGGCCATTTAGGCCGGGATAGTGTTTTAAAAATTGCTGGACAACCAGGTTCAACACGTGAGCCATACAAGGCACGTGTGCCACATTGCCCTGAAGAAGGGTCGCAGACTGGTTTGCATAATTGTCGCACCCGACCTTCCCTGGCTGCTGGTTGAGTGGAGACAACCATTGATGAATCTCGGTCTCACTCTCCAGAGCTAACCGTCCACAATTCCTCAGCGGTGTCTCACATTTCCCCTACATTTCAAAGTAAACATTTGACCGCCTGATGGCCTTGAGCTCTGCTGCCAGCATAGTAAGGAGGTGTGTGGGATTCCTTGGGCGCAGTTACAACGCGGGTGGCCTGACCACACAGGGTTTGGGCCGAGGTGGAGGACCCACACGAGGTTGAGGAGGCAGAAGCAGTGGAGGAACTTGTACATACAGATGAAGGATTGACACACAAGTCGTGTGGACGGCAAGACTTGTACAGCAAACCCTTCTCCATCTCTCACCATAGTTACCCAGTGCCCAGTCAGCAACATGTAACTCTCCTGTCCATGCTTACTGGTCCAAGTATCTGTGGTGAAATGCACCCTGTCACACACAGAGTTTCTCAAGGAATCGGTGAGGTTGTGTGCGACCTGCTGTGGTAGCGCGGGCACACCTTTCTTGGAGAAGGAGTGACGACTGGCCATCGGCTCTTGGGGCACTGCAATGGGCATAAGGTCTCGAAAATCCTCGGTCTCAAAAGGGTGTAAAGGCAGCCTTTCTGTTGCCAACAAGTTGCAGATGATGAAAATCAACCTCTTAGGCATGTCATGCCCTTCGAAAATCATGTAAAACACAGTGAGGGGACTCCAACCACAGTCTCCCTCATTGCCACTAATTGGGCCACACACACCCCACTTGACTGGCATCAGTTGACCCCCCTTTTGAAAAAGAAAAAGATGCTTTGAATGAAGCACTCTCAAAAATACGCATGCCTTTCCCGTCCCCTGGATGACCCAGGGGAAGAAAAGTCCTCTGAGAGCCATGACTTGTTCATCTTGGTTCTTTTTTCAAAAGCGAGGGGACTCCAACCACAGTCTCCCTCGTTTCCACTAATTGGGCCACACACACCCCACTTGACTGGCATCACTTGATCCCCCTTTTGAAAAAGAAAAAGATGCTTTGAATGAAGCACTCTCAAAAATACGCGTGCCTTTCCCGTCCCCTGGATGACCCAGGGGAAGAAAAGTCCTCTGAGAGCCATGACTTGTTCATCTTGGTTCTTTTTTCAAAAGCGAGGGGACTCCAACCACAGTCTCCCTCGTTTCCACTAATTGGGCCACACACACCCCACTTGACTGGCATCACTTGATCCCCCTTTTCAAAATGAAAAAGATGCTTTGCATGAAGCACTCTCAAAAATACGCGTGCCTTTCCCGTCCCCTGGATGACCCAGGGGAAGAAAAGTCCTCTGAGAGTCATGTCCACATTGTCAGTGGAGAGACACGTGTGCTTATCTGCCAGCAGACCCCAGCAGCACTGAAGACAGGTTCCGAGAGAACGCTGGCTGCAGGACACGACAAGATCCCCAAGGCGTACGTGGCGAGCTCAGGCAATTTATCCAGATTGGAAGCCTAAAATGAGCAGGGCTCAAGTTGCACAGTAATGGCATCGATGTTTCCTTGCATATACTCATATATCTGTGTCTCCTCCTCTTTTTCCTTGTCCAGCTGTTTTGTTTTCGCATGAGTATATGTCCTTGTCACTTTCCCATGTATTTGTGTTGTGTTGTGAGTTGTTTGTCACCTTTTGGACACCTTTGAGGGTGTTTTCTAGGTGTTTTTATGTGTTTGTGATTGCCTGCCATAGTTTCCTATGCAGTTCGAGTTCGGTTCGTCGAACGTTCGACGAACCGAACTCGAACGGGACCTCCGTTCGGTGAACCGACCTCGAGCCGAACCGCGACCGGTTCGCTCATTTCTAATAAGGACCTGTGGAAGAGTGATCGCGTGCAAGACAGCCACCATCGTCCATACGTCTTTTGCATTCTTCCCCCACTGCTTTTCATGATGCTTAATCAATAAAGGACATTTTAATTTTGGTGGCTGACACTTTTTGACTTCTTGGTAATGGACTTTTATTTGTTTCTAACCTAAAGGTCCTCATACAAATTACGTATAGGGCTGATAGCCATCTGATAGGAGAGATGTCGATTAGACATGTCCGATTTCGGATAGCTAATTGCATTGTTCTTCCTGAGATAAGCTGCTAGCTGAAGGGTCACTCGGCAGCTTTCTCACAGCAAACACAGGAGTGTTCAGCTAACGGCCATTTAAAGTGTATGGCCAGCCTTCTGTTACCATACGGTAGTTACATAGGTTGAAAAAAGACCTAGGTCCATGTAGTTCACCCTTCATCCAACAACAATATTTTTTTGTCATTAAATCATTTATAACTGACAATGTTGTGTGTACTGAGGAAATCATCCAGCCCTTTTTTAAAAGTTGTTATAGTAGCTGCCATTACTACCTCTTGTGGTAGGGCATTACACACTCTGACTACTCTAACAGTTAGGCTATGTTCGCACGGTGCATTTTTCGCTGCGTTTTTCGGCTGCATTTTTGGTCTTAAATTGCATGACTTTGCTTCCCCCGCAAAGTATGAGTTTTCATCTTTGCTGTCCGCACAGTGCAGTTTTGTTTTAGGTGCATTTTTGTGGTGACCACAAAGATGCAACATGTTAATTCTTTCTGCATTTTTGCCAGTGTTTTTCACCCATGCAATGCATTGGAAAAAACACAGCAACAAAAACACGGCAAAAAACGTGGTAAAACGCATGCGTCTACTTGATGCGTTTTTTTTACCGCGTGTACGCTGCATCTTTGTGGTCACAAAAAAAGGCAATGTGCGCACATAGCCTAAAGAACCCTTTCCTATTTAGCTGCCGGAATAGCCTTTCTTCCACTCTTAGTATGTACTCAGACACTGATCATTATCAATCACGTTTTGCTTAGCATGTTATTGAGATTCATTTTAAACAAATATAAATTATTGAATGTAGGACAACTTACAATTTTGTGGATACTTTTTGACTAAAGATTCTTCCAGTACACATGATAAAATATAACAAGGCTTATATATTAATAAAGTGAACTCTCTTACGGGATACTTTTTCACCAGACGATATTTGGGACATTCCAACCCATTGCAAAATGATGAAGATTCATTCTCCTCAGTAATATGGTCTATAAGTTTCTCAATGACAGCAGCAGCCTCTGCAGTCCCATGTTTCCCCACGAAGTTTAGCAGTAAGAACCAACAAAGGAACAACATATTGTCCAGCAAGAGAAGATACGGCTGAAACTTATCAATTGCCTTCCTTTTATATGGAGTAAATATCACAAAACACAGCCCTTTATTTTCTGATTGCGTCACCTTATTCCGATAATCCTGAAAAAAAAAATTCCAAAAAAATATTGTAATGGCAAGAAAACAAAGCATTACATGTTAATTACATGTTCTCTGAGAAGTCAACTTTTCAAGTTAAACAATACACCGACTTATCCTTTATGCACAATGCTGATTATTCACAGGCTTAAATGTCAAAAGAGGGCAAAAATAAATCTGCCATCATGTCTTGCCATCTCTAAAAGGTCAAGATTTCATCCAATATAATATGTATATTTATGTTGTTGCCAAAGGTTTGTTATGCTAGTGACTACAGTAGGAGTTGTACAGTTACTGTTAAAGAGCAAATAAACAAAATCTATGCATTATTTTGAAAGACAATAAATAAATAATAAAAGTATAAAAAAAATGCAAAAATCAAATTCTTAGACTTAAACCAGGTGAGGTGGATCCTCTAAGCCTTAGGTCCAGGTAGGCACACAGACCACAGACATTGGTGCAGTAAGCAGGAAGGCACGTGGGAAGCGGTGACTTGGAACACTGGAGGCCACATGAGGACAGGTGCAGAGAGGACACAGAAACGTTGAAAGCAATGAAGGCAGCAGGTATTCACGATTACTAATCAGTTGCAAGTATGAGCTCATATAGGAGTACTGCAAACAAAGAGAATATAATCTTAAAACCAAGACCCAGGTTAAAGCCTTAAATAGACCTAGCCATATGATGTCATGGAGGTCCAACGGGCCACACGTAAAACCTGATGTGGAGCACAAAAAAGGGCAGCGGCCATGGGGGAAGGTGGGAAATACCCATCTTCACTAAATGTATTGACATCTATGGTTGGATTTCTTTGCCTGTTTGAATTGGATGGGTTGTTACTGAAATTTGGTGAGAAATTCATGTCAATAGCACCTTTAGAAATATATTTACTTAGAAAATTGGTGACGGGTTAAATACTTATTTCACCCACTGTATGTCCTTTTTAGGCAACCAGCATCTCTACTCAGAATGAGTCATTTTACAGTCTTTAACTTGGTTGATTTCATATTCCATGACTGGATGAGAAACAGGAGCAGGAACTGTTTTTTGCTTGGGCCCCATGCCCAGGGAAGACATCTGCAAAGTTCTGATAGGAGGCAGAAAAATTAGAGTCAGCGGATGCAGAGTAAAGTTTCTGAGAACGTGGTTAAGGTGGAATTTTGAAGCAGTTATGAAAACAAGATGATCCCCACTGGGAGAATTGGTTGTACGACCAGTCAATGACCAAAGTAATTTTCATTGTGTTGTCCATGGTCGTACTTTTTTTTTAATCTATTTTGGTATGTAATAACCAAAGTATGTAGCCATGAAATTTCCAAAAGCACCGGTGCATCAGACACTGGCAAAACTAAAAAAAAATGTCCTCAAGGTGTAGAGTACCAACCTGATGAATTGTTTTCACTGTCTGGAATTGGCTATAACGACCACTTGGAATTGTTGAACCTTTCATAGACTTTAGCTTCAGGGCTATTTGCAAAGAAAAGGAAAGAAAAGGAATTTTCAGCCTTTTGACAACAGAGGAATTGATAAAATGATCTGCTGCTCCAAAATCAATAAGCGCTTGTCTCATGAATACAAAGGAACTGTAAGAAATGGATAAAGGGACAAGTAATTTATCTATAGTAGAAGAAAGAGTTAGGGGTACTTCTCACATAGCGAGATCGCTAGTGAGATCGCTGCTGAGTCACGTGTTTTGTGACGCACCAGTGACCTCATCAGCGATCTCGCTGTGTGTGACACTGAGCAGCGATCTGACCCCTGCTGTGAAATTGCTGCTTGTTTCACACTGTTCTGGTTCATTATTTGGATGTTGTTCTCCCGCTGTGAAGCACACATCGCTGTGTTTGACAGCGAGAGAGCAATGATCTGAATGTGCAGGGAGCAGGGAGCCGGCTTCTGGCAGCCTGCGGTAAGCTATAACCAAGGTAAATATAGGGTAACCAAGCAAAGTGCTTTGCTTGGTTACCCAATATTTACCTTGGTTACTAGCGTCCGCCACTCTCTTGCTGCCAGTGCTGGCTCCCTGCTCCCTGCACACATAGCCGGAGTACACATCGGGGAAATAGGCAAAGCGGTTTGCTTATTAACCCGATGTGTACTCTGGCTACGAGTGCAGGGAGCCAGCGCTAAGCGGTGTGCGCTGGTAACCAAGGCAAATATCGGGTAACCAAGCACTTAGTTACCCGATATTTACCCTAGTTACCAAGAGCAGCATCGCTTCCACGCGTCGCTGGGGGCTGGTCACTGGTGAGATCTGCCTGATTTGACAGCTCACCAGCGACCATGTAGCGGCGCACCAGCGATCCTGACCAGGTCTGATCGCTGGTGGGATCGCTGGAGCGTCACTAAAGTGTGACGGTACCCTTAATCCTAAGACAATGTCTCCCTCTTCACCTAGGGGCTGAAGTTCTCCCCGTTTGGCTTTCAGTTTGGAACAATTTGTACAATAATAATCCTGTTCATCACAATACAAAACAGAGTTCACCAGTAAGGCAACAAATCTCTCAGCTCGCAATGATCTGTTCCAAACGATCTCCATAGGTTCCAGTTCAACCATTCTGGGAAAACATTTTGAAGACGTTGCGCAATCTGAGACGTGGGAATTAAATGTTTCGTCATTAGGCTGCGCTTTAAAAATCAAGTCCACTGGGGTTGAAATAGTAATCAAGTCATCGAGGGTGGAAGGCAAGTATAAGCCATCGAGTTCATCTTTGATCTGATTGATTCTTCCAGCATATAAACCAGGCAGGAGCGTACCATTGTTCCAGGTCAATTCAGCAGATAGGGTGCAGAACTAGATGGCATAATATCCCAGAGTTAGTCCCTTGTTTGAGCCACAGTATGGAATCAGTGGTAGAGTGGACGTCACTCAGTTCGTCAAATGCTTTATGGAAGGCAGACAGGAAGGATGGTAGGGAATCCATCATAGGGTTATGCCACTCCTACAATGACACAGCCCACACCAAAGCATCCCCAGACAACAAAGAAAATATGTACGCCATTTTGGACAGGTCAGAAAAAAATGCTGAGAACATAAATCAAAATGTACAGTGCACTTTTGTACAGAACTAGGCAGACCTTAAAGTCTCTATCAAAACTGGCAGGTGTGGGCAATTGTGGAGAAGCTCCCCAAGTAGACTGTCTCAAGTAAAAATGATCCTGTGGCATGTATTCAGAATTCGGTATTTAAGTGGCAGGTGTCTGAAACAGTGCGTCCACACTGGTAGAGAGCTCCTGTACAGCCAGGACTTACTGCAAGTTACAAAACCAGTGCTGAAAAATCCTCTGTATCCCACGGCAACGGTGTTGTAGCTGCTGTACTGTTGGATTGCATAGTCTTGGTGTTCCATCTAGATTGGTGGATTCACTAACATTCAGGTCCGGGTGGGCTCATGGACATTGATGCAGCAAGCAGGAATGCACGCGGCAAACAATGACTTGGAACAACGGAGACCACAGGAGGGTAGATGCAGAGAGGATGTAGGAAAGTCTGAAACAATGAAGGCAGCAAGCATGCAGGATCACAAGGCAGATGCAGACCAGGAGCTCATAGAGGAGCATAGCAAACAAACACAACATAGTCTTAATACCAAGACCCAGGTGTGTTTCTTAGTAGGTCTTATATAGGTCTAGACAGATAATGTCATGGAGTCACTCCGTGCCTTAAATCAAGTCCTATTGGTTGGCCCCCACCAGCATGTTGGTCAGATGGATCCTGTATCATTCTAAATTCTATAAAGATATATGGTCACTCCACTATTAAAAAAAAATGTACATAAAATATATAAATATCACAGAAAATATGGCAATAAGATCAAGTGCCACGATTAGGGACAAAACTCAGACACACTGAAAACTTAATAGAATAAATAGTAAGAGAATAAAAAGAAAAGCAAGAGCAGAAAGGCAGCAACAAAAAGACACCACCACAAACGCTCACAGCAATAATGCACAACAACCACCAGTAAGTCTGGATCACAACACCTCACCAAACCAGTACAGGTAAGCTATAGCTGGAAACATAGTCCAGCCAGCATATATATGAGGGGATCGAACACAACTGAATCTCCCACAGCAAATCAAAAGAGATTAACAAGCAGTCCAGCAGAGATTAACTCTTGCTAGCCTGCCTAAGTCTGTGGGTTGACGCCCGCATCTCCGTGCACTGATCACAAACATCAGAGGAGTTAGTAGGCAGAGTGCCAGAATCTGTAGGTTCTACAGATCCTGAGGCCACTATGACAGTTGGCGATATTTGCAAAAATCTCCTTGTGACAACTCTCAAACAGGCAAAATATTTAAAGTCAGTGTGATGCCTAGCAAAAATGAGTATGAGGCATGGGTGATGATATGGGACACAAAGTTGTGTAAGGTGGGGGCACCATACCAGGAAAAATAGTGAGGGCTGTGGATTAGGTACCGAAGGACAGCTTCCACCATCAGGTTCCTAAAATCATCAGTGTCCACAACCCTAAATCCCCAAATTTGCAGGGAAAGCAGTCTGGAAATTTGTCCATTTACTGTTTTTGACTGTGATTTGGAGGCTGCGCATTTCTGCTTGCGTTCCAAGGCCTGAAGTAGAGACAGTTGGACATTGCGCTTAAACAATGAAGTGGACGTGGTCCCTAATGATGTTTGCAAATGTGAAAAGACAGTATCAGGGTAACAGACATCCCCGCCTGTGTCCTGGACAGGCGCTTTACCAGTATGTAGCACAGGGAAAGAGGCAGTGGGGTCACCCAAAGAGAATAAGTGGGGACTCAGTTATTCAGCCCACCCAGTCAACCAGGAGGCATAGCAATACAGCCAGTTACAGAATAGAACAGAACAGAATATAGTGTGATTCCAGATTAGGATCAATTTTGAAAATCTCTTACCTACTCACCTGTGGGGAGGGGGAGTTGAGTCCAGTCTGATAGGCATCGCTGATCATGACCCGGTGCCTCCTCTATCCTTGCAATCGCCATCATTGGTCTTCCTTCGTGTGGATGACGCATTCTAGTCATCCACACAGTGTCCTTCATTGCGCTCCTGCACACATGCACTCCTCTCTGCCTTGCTGCGGGCAGAGCAAAGCATTGTAATATTATTCTCTGTCATACAGTGACTACCGGGGTTCCATCAGGTAAAAGGGAACCCACAGTAAGCACTGCAACAAACAGAGTACACCAGGAACACAACACAATGGTGGGCCCTAGTGCTACGGAGAAGGGAGCGGGGTCATCTCCTACACTCAACTGAGGCTGATCCCTGCATTCCCTAATATCCCTATACGAGTCCTTCATGATCAAGTGCTTAGGCCCTGACTTGCCCTGAACTCACCCTGGCTAGTGAGAAGACCGGTGAGAGCAATAGTCTCTCCACAGCAATAATACAACATAAATGTAGAAATAGGTGAACAAGGGATTAGATCCAGCTAGTCACCCCAGATTATTCAGGCAACAAGACTTATTTCATTTTCAATAAAATATAACTTTTAATATAGTTGCTTTAAATGTTAGCCACAATACACATTCTCAGCAAGCTGTTACACATATAGCGGTCAGTAACAGACAACGCGTTTCAGTTTCAGCGCACAATACGCTTAAAGCGCTTTCAAGGACCACGATGAAGGCGCATTGTGCCCTGAAACATTAGAAGCAGCAAGTCAAGTCACTGGTATTCATGACATACATAATAAGTTGTTAATGGAGTATATGGCAAAGTGCATGCTTATGGCAAGTAGAGAATTAGTAATAAAACTACAGTGTAGAGTTCAAGTCCTCTTCCTCTCTGAAGAGGCTCCTTGCATAATAAAACCTGAGGAGCACGTCTGTGCCACCTGCTGGTGTACTTAAGTAACTCAATCCCCAGACATTTCAATGTTGTCATTTATGCGGATGTTTATGGTGTATCTATATTGCAGTTTTTTGGGGGGGGGTTTAAATTCTTTATTTAACCACAAACATGGAATCATTTCAAATTGAGTCAATTACAATACATATCACATCCATTGTATGACATTTTTATAACAGACTAACTGTGACACATGAAAATTTCTACAATTTGACCCCTCCATGTTTATCAGAAACTTTTTGTAATACGGGAATACCAAGGTAAATTGAGAATAAGAGAAGAAAGAAACGAGTAAGACAAGAAAGATTAGACAAGTGACGAATGGGGGGGGGGGGCACAAAAGGAAAAAGGGGGAGGGAAGAGGAGACACTGAGACACGCGAACGGACACAAAGCAGGGATCCACCTTCTCAGAACACCTCCATCCCACGGCATCAGTAGGCCCCCCCTCAATCAGGGGGTATCCATGTACCGTAGTCATTAGAGTATTTAAACTTGATCCAGGAGAATCATGTCTTGTGAAAGGCCTCATACAGTCATATGATAAAGTTTGGGCACCCCTATTAATGTTAACCTTTTTTCTTTATAACACTTTGGATTTTTGCAACAGCTATTTCAGTTTCATATATCTAATAACTGATGGACTCAGTAATATTTCTGGATTGAAAGGTTTATTGTACTAACAGAAAATGTGCAATCCGCATTTAAACAAAATTTGACCGGTGCAAAAGTATGGGCACCCTTATCAATTTCTTGATTTGAACACTCCTAACTACTTTTTACTGACTTATTAAAGCACTAAATTGGTTTTGTAACCTCATTGAGCTTTGAACTTCATAGGCAGGTGTATCCAATCATGAGAAAAGGTTTTTAAGGTGGCCACTTGCAAGTTGTTCTCCTAGTTCTTGTTAAGCCCAGAAGTGGCAGGCCAAGAAAAATATAAGAAAGGCAGAGAAGAAGAATGGTGAGAACAGTCAAGGACAATCCACAGACCACCTCAAAGACCTGCAGCATCATCTTGCTGCAGATGGTGTCAATGTGCATCGGTCAACAATACAGCGCACTTTGCACAAGGAGAAGCTGTATGGGAGAGTGATGCAAAAGAAGCTGTTTCTGCAAGCACGCCAGAAACAGAGTCGCCTGAGGTATGCAAAAGCACATTTGGACAAGCCAGTTACATTTTGGAAGAAGGTCATGTGGACTGATGAAACAAAGATTGAGTTGTTTGGTCATACATAAAGGTGTTATGCATGGAGGCAAAAAAACACGGCATTCCAAGAAAAGCACTTGCTACCCACAGTAAAATTTGGTGGAGGTTCCATCGTGCTTTGGGGCTGTGTGGCCAATGCCGGCACCGGGAATCTTGTTAAAGTTGAGGGTCGCATGGATTCAACTCAGTATCAGCAGATTCTTGACAATAATGTGCAAGAATCAGTGACGAAGTTGAAGTTACGCAGGGGATGGCTATTTCAGCAAGACAATGATCCAAAACACCGCTCCAAATCTATTCAGGCATTCATGCAGAGGAACAATTATGTTCAATCTTTTTTATTAAGTATTTTCACAATTACAATAATCATCATGAGCATATATTGAAAACGTTTACAAATTTCCAACACAAAAATGAAACGAACTGTTTAGTCATGTCCTTTTGTGTCCTAAGACACAGCTCCCTCTGTCCATTCCAAACTTTACCCACATATTCCCATGACTTTTTGTAGCTGGGTTCATGCAATACTAGGGATGTAGCCTCAAACGACTACATTTGGACTTTCTGTGTCACTAGGACAGAGTATCTTGATAAATATTATATTGTTCGTCACTTCCAGAGAGATTAACGACTTCATTAAGACTATAAATAGGAATAGGTAAAGAACAGCGTGGAATATACAGATGGGAGAAAAGAGAAAGCATGGGGGGGAGGGGAACGGGGGGGTGGGAGGAGGGGGAGAGGGGGGGGAGGGGAGGGGAAAGAAGTCACCTGGGGGACCCGTGACCAATGGTCAAACTGAAGCTCCTGTTCAGAGGAACAATTATAATGTTCTGGAATGGCCATCCCAGTTCCCAGACCTGAATATCATTGAACATCTGTGGGATGATTTGAAGCGTGCTGTCCATGCTCGGCGACCATCAAACTTAACTGAACTGGAATTGTTTTGTAAACAGGAATGGTCAAATATACCTTTATCCAGGATCCAGGAACTCATTAAAAGCTACAGGAAGCGAATAGAGGCTGTTATTTTTGCAAAAGGAGGATCTACAAAATATTAATGTCACTTTTATGTTGAGGTGCCCATACTTTTGCACCGGTCAAATTTTGTTTAAATGCGGATTGCACATTTTCTGTTAGTACAATAAACCTCATTTCAATCCAGAAATATTACTGAGTCCATCAGTTATTAGATATATGAAATTGAAATAGCTGTTGCAAAAGCCCAAATTGTTATAAAGAAAAAAGGTTAACATTAATAGGGGTGCCCAAACTTGTTCATATGACTGTATCTGTCATGGAGAGACGCCGTCAGGTCCTCCATGTACAACAGTTCGTTCACCCTGTTTGCCCACATTGATAACGTCGGCGGGGAAGAGGATCTCCACCTCAGAGGGATGCACGTCCTGGCGGCCATCACCAGAAAGCTTAACAGAGACCCTTTGTATGCACGGACAGAGGACTCAATTGGAGCGGAAATAGTTCCGGGCCCAGGGTCTGCGTGTATCCAGTCACATGCCTGATCACTCCCCGTGCCCCCTCCCAAAACTACTGTAACACTGGGCACTCCCAAAATATATGTAAGAAGTCTCCCTCCCCTGCACCACATCTCCAACAACTAGAGTCTACTGCTGGGAACATCCTGTGGAGTTTTGTTGGGACCCTATACCACCGGGAACAATCCAAGTTCAGCTCACCCCTTTGGAAGGTATACTGAGTCCTCCTGCTGCTCGGGAAGGCAGGTACCGTCACCTGTAGCAATCATAAGAAGAAAAGGAAAATCCGGCGCTTCGGAGTGTATCAGCCACCACTCAGGATAAATTTCTAACTTTTTTATTGCTGTTCATTAAAAAGTGAAGCATGTACAATATCTTCATACAAAAACTTCCAGCATGTAGAAAAAAATATTGACAGAGCTACCGGTTTCGGCTACATATTGTAGCCTTTGCCTTTGTGAGATGGCCAATGAATGTCTAAGGATCCCCCCCTCCATGCATAACTTCTTGAATTCGGTGAGGGGTCTGTCATACTGACTATAGTCTGGTAGAGCACAGAGAAAATGTCGAAGCTGCATAGAACGCCACAAGCCCAGGGGTCCGGGGATCCCGTAATTCCGAAGTTCCTCCGTCGTTGGCCAATGCCCCCCAACTCCAATTTGGTGGGCTCGGAATCTATTTCGAGAAACCCACAGGTGGAACATCGGGTCAGAGAGACCCGGAAAGAAATCTGGGGAGCCAACGATCAGGGAAAGGGGAGAAGGTAAAGGAATTAGGGATCTCCGGACCACCTCTTGAGAACAACAAGATAGCGTGGCGCCAATCGTGGGATGGGTCTTGAGTTCTGTGCCCGTTGGGGAAATCACCCATGGGAGCACCGCCAGTGGAATATCCGTGAAGCTCTTCTCCACCGACACCCAGGGTTTGGCGTTAGAGTGCCTGCACCAGTCCACCACTCTGGCTAAGTGAGTGGGTACGTAGTATGCTTTGAGATCCGGGGGGCCAAGCCCACCCCAGGTTCTAGGTCTGCACAACAGCGACCGCGCCAATCTCGCCGGCTTGTTTGCCCACAGAAACCTCGTTTGCATGGAAGAAACATCTCTAATGAAGGGCTTGGGGATCCCAATGGGCAAGGTCTGGAGGAGGTACAACAATCTTGGGAAGATATTCATCTTAAGGATCGCGTACTGTCCAAACCACGTAAACGTGCCTTTTGACCAGGTTTTGCAATTTTCTTTAATTCTTTAGAGAAGAGGAGTAAAGTTCAACTTGAATAAGGAGCTCACATCGATTGACAATTTGAGTCCCAGGTATCGCAGGTACTGCGGGGCCCATTGAAGATCAAAGGCTCCCCGCAGCTGCAAGACTACCCCCGAGGGGAGGTTAATGCTTAGTGCCTCCGACTTAGACAAGTTGATCTTAAAATTAGAGAGTAAGGAATAACGTTTAAATTCCTGCATTAGCTCTGGGAGCGATGTGATTGTGATGTGATGAAAAATAATAGATTGTCCGCAAAGGCCGCTATCTTGTGGGTCGCGCTAGCTATCTTAGGCCCTCTAATGCTCAAGTTCTTCCGAATGTGTCGCAGCAGGGGCTCTAATGTAAGTATAAAAATTAGTGGGGAAAGAGGACAGCCCTGCCGCGTGCCATTGGTGATAGGGAATCTCTCCGACATCACCCCATTAACCCGTATGCATGCCGACGGTGTGCTATAGAGAGATCCTATCCATCTGAGCATGTTTCCCCCCAGCCCCAGAGAGGCAAGGACCCCATCCAGAAACATCCAACCGACTCGGTCGAACGCCTTGTCGGCGTCCGTTGACAACAACATAAGAGATCCACCATCTGTCCCAGCCCTGTGAATCAGATTAATGGCCCTCGTGGTGTTATCCCTAGCCTTCCTGCCCAACATGAAACCAGCCTGATCAGAATGAACTATGCCTCCTAGCATAGGGGATAGCCGATCAGCTAGAATCTTAGCAAACAACTTTAAGTCCACATTGAGCAGGGAGCTTGGACGATAATTGTCACAGCAAGTGGGATCCCTCCCCTCCTTGGGAATGACCACAATGTTAGCCGCTAGTGAGTCCCTGGGTAGTGGAGAGGATATACATGCTGGGATATTATTGAATGCTGCCAGGAAGGGAGGGGATAATATAGGACCCAACCTCTTGTAATAGGACAGCGGAAGTCCATCCGGGCCCGGTGCCTTACCCGTGGGAGAGTTCTTTAGAACCGAGGCGAGTTCCATTTCGGATATCGGCACCTCCAATGTCTCTATATCTTCTGGTTTGAGCCTCGGAAGGCCTGAGGATCTTATGTAGTCCTGTATACGTTCCCTAGCTGTCTACCTATCGTCCTCCGGCAGGGTGTCGTCAATCAAGTATAGGGCAGTGTAAAAGTCCCTAAATGCTGAAGCTATGTCGCTCGGAAGTGAGGCCCTCTCCCCCGGTTGCTTCTGTATGTAGGGTATGTATCCCTTTAACCTCTGGGCCCGCAAAGCCCTGGCCAAAGTCCTACTATTTTTGTTTCCGAATTCGTAAAAATGCCTCCGGCATCTTGCTAGCGAGGCCTTAGCTTTATTAGAGACCAGCAATTTCAGCTTCTCTCTTTTTTGAATGAGAAGGGTTTTGGCACCGTCATCTAACCGGTCTTTGTGAATCCTCTCCAAGGCTTGTATGTCAGCTAATAGAGATTCCATCTCCGCATTCCTCTCCCGCTTCAGACGAGCTCCATGTTTAATAAACAGTCCTCTCACTACACATTTATGGGCTTCCCACGTTACAGCGGGCATGGTGTCTCCCCCCGCACAGAGGTCAAAATATTCTTTAACCGTCACCTGTACCTCTTGCATAGTCACCTGATCACCCAGTAGCAAGGTATTCAAGATCCACTGGCCTTGTTTGACAATCGGGTGCATCAGGGAAACATTAAGGATTATCAAGGCATGATCGGAGAATACAATCTCATCTATTTCAGCATCCAACAGATAGTGGAGGTCTCTGTGTTTGATGAAGAAGTGGTCCAGCCTTGAGTATGAATCATGGACCGCGGAATAGAAGGAGTAGTCCCTGTCTGCCGGATGCTGCAACCTCCACGTATCTACTAGCTGGTGTTCGTGTAAACCTCGTTTGATCCGGCTATGGGCGGCCCTGGGCATGTTAGAGACCCACCTCGAAGTATCCATTTCTGGATCCATTACAAAATTAAAGTCCCCTCCCATTATCAATGTGCCCTCTGAAAACTCATCCAGGATGTTCAGGAATCGCAGCAGGTCAGTACACTGTCCCGTGTTGGGCAAGTACAGTAGAGGGCCGCGAAAGTGAAGACCTGGGACTGGACCCGATCCTTTATCATAATCAATCTCCCCTCCTTGTCTGTGCGGGCCTCTATCAGCTCCCATGGCAAAGAGCTCGCAATTACGATGCTAGACCCTCTAGACCGTGGATCAGGAGATGGGGAATGGTAGACTGTCGAGTATCTCCGGTCAGAAAGCTTGTAAGGTTTGTCTAAACAATAATGGGTTTCCTGTAGAAAGATTACCTGAATTCGCCTTCTCCACAACAGATTCAAGAGGACCGAGCGTTTCTCTGGGCTATGAAGGCCCTTGACATTCAGGGACCCCAATCTTAGGTCAGGTTTGGATACCTGCTTCATGACGATGACGAGGACCTACGGGTAAACGACAAGGACAAAACAGACAAACACACCACTAGGGGAAGCTCTGAGGAAAGTGGGAAGAGGGGGAAGGAAGGAGGAAAACTGAAAGAGTTGTGAAAAGAAGGGAGAATAGAGAGAGGAGAAAAAGAGGACGGACGAGATCAAAGAGTGGGAGAAGGGGTGGATAAGCCCCCCTCCCTAGATGGGATGCAGCTAAGAAAGTTTAAGAAACGATAGCACAGCGGGAAAATTAAAAACGAAAAGAAAAGAGGAAAACAGAGAAACAGAAAGGGAAAGAGGAGAAGATAGACAGCTCATGAGGAGCTCGCAGACCTATGGACCAGCCCTAGGCCTACTGGGACACTATCAACGAGGTCGGGTATAAACACTCATGTGGAGCCCTAGATTAACTGACTACCACCCCTGCACACGTACCAGAGGCGATACTTATTTTAAACTCTTACGGCCTCTCCCCCGACACCCCCCCAGACCATGAACCATCCCATCCCCCCCACACGCGAGGCAAAGAAAGAGACAATCACACAAGCCCCTCCCCCAGATATTGGACCAGGTATCCTCTCTAGCGCAAATGGGCACATTTTAACCTCCCCTGAATCTGAAAACAATGCCGAGCCGACTTTTCAGCCCCATCCCCCAGATGACGCCGAAGCTGGATCCTTTCCTCTCCTCTGCATCGGGGGAGGTCAGGCAGTTCCAGAAATTTACACAGTCCCGGTAGCTCTGTAGGATGTCTCAGCGCAAATGTGGATGACTGCTTCCGGACAATGAGGTGAAACGGGTGCCCCCAGCGATACGAGGTGTTCACCTCTTTGATTTTGACCAATAGCGGATGAAGCTGGCACTTCATGTAGAGTGTGCGACTGGAAACGTCTGGAAAAAGCTTGATAACCGCACCATCCATCTTCACCGGTCCGAACTCCCAGGCCTCATTAGACAGTATATTGTCTTCGAGTCTCTTTTCTAGCAAAAATACTAAAAGTGGACAAATTTGGTTGTTTTTTTGTGGCAACTTTAACCCCTTAACGACCGCGGGCAGTAAAATTACGTCCTAGCGGTCATAACGTTACTGCCCACGGTCTGCCGGCGGCAGCATGCTGCGATCGGTGCACATCACAGCTGATTTTCACAGCTGAGATGTGTGCCTGCTAGGCACAAGCAGAATCGTTATCTGCTCGTGCCGTTTAACCCCTTAAATGGCGCTGTCAATATGTGACAGCGCCATTATAAGCGCGATCGCGGTAAACTTTTACTTACCGCCGGATACCGGAAGTCACGTGACGCGATCACGTGACTTCCGGTAGTTGTCATGGTAGCACAGGGTCATGTGATGACTCCTGTACTACACATGATTTTCTTTCACTTTCGCTGTGCCCGCGGCACAGTGAAAAAGAAAGTGAGCGTTTCTGCTGTTTACAGCTGTATAGCTGTGATCAGCAGATAGTGCAGAGCAATCGGATTGCTGATCACAATAGCCCCCCAGGGGGACTAGTAAAATAAAAAAAAAGTTAAAAAAAAGTTTTAAAAAATAAAAAAAAAAAAAAAAAACCTAAAAGTTCAAATCACCCCCCATTCGCCCCATTGAAAATTAAAGGGTTAAAAAAATAAAAAATATACACACATTTGGTATTGCCGCGTTCAGAAACGCCCGATCTATCAAAATATAAAATCAATTAATCTGATCAGTATACGGCGTAGCGGCAAAAAAATTCCAAACGCCAAAATGACGTTTTTTTGTCGCCACAACTTTTGCGCAAAATGCAATAAGAGGCGATCAAAACGTAGCATCTGCGCAAAAATGGTACCGTTAAAACCGTCAGCTCGAGACGCAAAAAAAAGCCGTCACTGAGCCATATATCCCGAAAAATGCGAACGCTACGGGTCACGGAATATGGCGTAAAATGTGCGCCACTTTTTTCGGACAAACTTCCGATTTTTTTAAGCTCTTATATAAAAGTAAACCTATACATGTTTGGTGTCTACGAACTCGCACTGACCTGAGGCATCATACCCATACATCAGTTTTACCATATAGTGAACACAGTGAATAAAATATCTCAAAATCAATAGTGCTGTCGCACTTTTTTTGCATTTTTTCTGCATTTGGAATTTTTTTACCGTTTTCCTGTACACTATATGGTAAAACTGATGGTTTCATTTAAAAGTACAGCTCGTTCCGCAAAAAATGAGCCCTCACATGACCATATTGACTGAAAAATAAAAAAGTTACGTCTCTCTGAAACATCCTTTTTGATATTGTTCGTAGTTTACACTGAATTTGCTGGGGAATTGGAAGTCACTGAAGGTATTGGCAGAGGAATAGTGAGGGGAGAGGTCCATTGATACATACAAACAGGCTCTCACCACTTTCAAGTATGCACTCACTGCTGCAAAACAAACCTACTTCTCATTACTCATATCCTCTCTATCCCACAACCCTAAACAGCTATTCAACTCTTTCACCTCTCTCCTCCGTCCCCCGGCACCACTTCCCTTTCTTCTCATCTCATCTGAAGACTTTGCCTCTTTCTTCAAGCAGAAGATTGACAACATCAGAGCAAGCCTTGGCCCACAATCACCACAGCCACTCCTCATGACTACTCAGCCTTCTTCCTCCAAATCCAGCTTCTCCACCATGACAGAAGATCATCTTTCCACTCTACTCTCAAGATCACATCTCACAACCTGCCTGCTTGATCCGCTCCCATCCTACCTCATCCCCAATCTCACTACAGTCTTCATCCCAACCCTAACCCATCTCTTCAACCTATCACTAACAACTGGTGTATTCCCTTCATGCTTTAAACATGCCTCCATCACACCCATCCTCAAAAAGCCCTCCCTTGACCCTTCCTCTGTGTCAAACTATCGCCCCATATCACTTATCCCTTATGCCTCAAAACTACTGGAACAACATGTCCATCTTGAACTGTCCTCCCACCTCTCTTCCTCCTCCCTCTTTGACTGGTTACAATCTGGCTTCCGACCCCATTATTCCACTGAAATATTCCACTGAAACTGCCCTAACCAAAGTCACTAACGACCTACTAACCGCAAAATCCTAGCAACACTACTCTCTCCTCCTCCTCCTGGATCTGTCCTCTGCCTTTGACACAGTAGACCACTCCCTTCTACTACAAGTTCTTTCGTCTCTGGGCATCACAGACTTGGCACTATCTTGGATCTCCTCATACTTAACCGACCGAACTTTCAGCATCTCCCACTCTCACGCTACTTCCTCATCTCACCCCCTATCTGTCGGTGTCCCCCAAGATTCAGTTCTTGGACCCCTGCTGTTCTCCATTTACACCTTCGGCTGGGACAGCTCATAAAGTCCCACGGTTTTCAGTATCATCTCTACGCTGATGATACGCAGATCGACCTCTCTGGACCTGACATCACCTCCCTACTAACCAAAATACCACAATGTCTGTCTGCCATTTCATCCTTTTTCTCTGCTCGTTTCTTAAAATTGAACATGGACAAAACAGAATTCATTGTCTTTCCTCCTCCTCACTCAACCCCCCCACCTGACATATCCATCAATGTCAATGGCTGCTCACTTTCCCCAGTGCCAAGTGCTCGCTGCCTGGGAGTAATCCTAGACTCTGATCTCTCTTTCAAGCCACACATCCAAGCCCTTTTTACCTCCTGCCGCCTCCAACTCAAAAATATTTCCCGGATCCGTACATTCCTTTCCCAAAAAGCTGCAAAAACCCTAGTAAATGCTCTTATTATCTCCTGCCTGGGTTATTGCAACCTCCTGCTCTGTGGCCTCCCTTCTAACAGTCTTGCACCCCTACAATCAACCTCTCCTCTCTGACAATCCCTTCACTGGCTTCCCATTGCCCAACGACTCCAGTTCAAAACCCTAACCATGACCTACAAAGCCATCCACATCCTGTCTCCTCCCTACATCTCTGACCTAATCTCCCGGTACTTACCTGCACGTAACCTTCTATCCTCACAAGATCTCCTTCTCTTCTCCCCTCTCATCTCCTCTTCCCACCATCGCATCCAAGATTTCTCCCGTGCCTCCCCCATACTCTGCAATGCTTTGCCACAACACATCAGACTCTCGCCTACCTTGACAAGCTTCAAAAGGAACCTGAAGACCCACCTCTTCCGACAAGCCTACAACCTGCCGTAACCCTCAGTCTGATACAGCGCTGCACAATCAGCTCTACCATAACCTACTATATCCTCACCTATCCCTTGTAGACTGTGAGTCCTCGTGGGCAGGGGCCTCTATCCTCCTGTACCAGTCTGTGCCTTGTAATGTTTATGATTATTGTACTTGTCCCCATTATGTATACCCCTTTCACATGTAAAGCACCATAGAATTGATGGCGCTATAATAATAAATAATAATAATAATTGATCAAGCAGCAGAGTTAAGGATAGACTGCGTGGAAGAACAAAGTTAAAGGATATGAGGTTTATTTGTATCTGATACATTCTTTGAGGATTCCTCTAAGAAAAATAATTAATGTGAAAGTATATCACAGCAAATATAAAACAAAAATATAAAATACAATCTTTTTTTCACTTGAAGTTATCTTTGTTTCTTGGGTGTCATACAGGCTAAAAGGATATAGCCTGAATAATGGTATGTGGTGTGTGATGATTTTTTCAGTCCATTTTTATTTCTATATTGAAGTTGAATTCAGGGGGATAATTGGAAAAAAAACACAAAATGGAAGTACCCAGTGAGCTCTTTGGAAGTGGGGCACCCACCACTAACAATGATCTTCAAGTTGTGGGATGGGGGAAGGATTTGTTCAGAGTCCACTCTCTGTGGTATAATCAAAGATTATTAAAAGTAAAAAAACTCCAATGTCAGAAAATGTGGGAGGATAAGGGTGTATAGATAATGTCCCAACTATTCCATAACAATATATTTAAAAGCTTTGCCCAAGTCCAAACCGATTTCATACTATTACCTCCTATCTATACCTACAACTGAGACACGCAGTTGAGAGGCAAACATGTCAGACGGGTATTAAAATAAAATATAATTATACGCTTACCAATTTGCTCACATCCAGTGATTCTAGAGGTATTATATCCATGCTATACAGTCATATGAAAAAGTTTGGGCACCGCTATTAATGTTAACCTTTTTTCTTTATAACAATTTGGGTTTTTGCAACAGGTATTTCAGTTTCATATATCTAATAACTGGTGGACTCAGTAATATTTCTGGATTGAAATGAGGTTTATTGTACTAACAGAAAATGTGCAATCCGCATTTAAACAAAATTTGACCGGTGCAAAAGTATAGGCACCCTTATCAATTTCTTGATTTAAACACTTCTAACTACTTTTTACTGACTTACTAAAGCACTAAATTGGTTTTGTAACCTCATTGAGCTTTGAACTTCATAGGCAAGTGTTTCCAATCATGAGAAAAGGTATTTAAGGTGGCCACTTGCAAGTTGTTCTCCTATTTGAATCTCCTATAAAGTGTGGCATCATGGGCTCCTCAAAACAACTCTCAAATGATCTGAAAACAAAGATTATTCAACATAGTTGTTCAGGGGAAGGATACAAAAAGTTGTCTCAGAGATTTAAACTGTCAGTTTCCACTGTGAGGAACATAGTAAGGAAATGGAAGAACACAGGCACAGTTATTGTTACGCCCAGAAGTGGCAGGCCAAGGAAAATATCAGAAAGGCAGAGAAGAAGAATGGTGAGAACAGTCAAGGACAAGCCACAGACCATATCCAAAGACCTGCAGCATCATCTTGCTGCAGATGGTGTCAATGTGCATCAGTCAACAATACAGCGCACTTTGCACAAGGAGAAGCTGTATGGGAGAGTGATGCAAAAGAAGCCGTTTCTGCAAGCACGCCATAAACAGAGTCGCCTGAGGTATGCAAAAGCACATTTGGACAAGCCAGTTACATTTTGGAAGAAGGTCATGTGGACTGATGAAACAAAGATTGAGTTGTTTGGTCATACATAAAGGTGTTATGCATGGAGGCAAAAAAACACGGCATTCCAAGAAAAGCACTTGCTACCCACAGTAAAATTTGGTGGAGGTTCCATCATGCTTTGGGGCTGTGTGGCCAATGCCGGCACCGGGAATCTTGTTAAAGTTGAGGGTCGCATGGATTCAACTCAGTATCAGCAGATTCTTGACAATAATGTGCAAGAATCAGTGACGAAGTTGAAGTTACGCAGGGGATGGATATTTCAGCAAGACAATGATCCAAAACACCGCTCCAAATCTACTCAGGCATTCATGCAGAGGAACAATTACAATGTTCTGGAATGGCCATCCCAGTCCCCAGACCTAAATATTATTGAACATCTGTGGGATGATTTGAAGCGTGCTGTCCATGCTCAGCGACCATCAAACTTAACTTAACTTAATTGTTTTGTAAACAGGAATGGTCAAATATACCTTCATCCAGGATCCAGGAACTCATTAAAAGCTACAGGAAGCGACTAGAGGCAGTTATTTTTTCAAAAGGAGGATCTACAAAATATTAATGTCAGTTTTCTGTTGAGGTGCCCATATATTTGCACCGGTCAAATTTTGTTTAAATGTGGATTGCAAATTTTCTGTTAGTACAATAAACCTCATTCCAATCCAGAAATATTACTCAGTCCATCAGTTATTAGATATATGAAACTGAAATAGCTGTTGCAAAAACCCAAATTGTTATAAAGAAAAAAGGTTAACATTAATAGGGGTGCCCAAACTTTTTCATATGACTATACATGCTATATAAGAATATACTGCCAAAATATTTAAATACATTCCCAGTAAATATTATAGAATATTATATGAATGTTATAATACCACTAATATTATAAATATAGTAAAACATTGTATATAAGTATATTACATAGAAGAAATAATGATAAAATAAAGTAATAAGTATTGCATTTTTCATTTTATAAGACGCACTCCAGATGTACAGAAAAAAAAGGTTTAAAAACAAAATATGGGGTCCGTCTTATAATCCGGTGGTGTCTTCCTGGGGGGAGGGCAGCATTGGTGGAGCAAGGTTACAGGAGGCAGGGGCAGTGGTGCACTAGGGTGATGCTTCCAGCAGTGCAGCGAGTATCACAGATGCTCACTGCTGGCGCTGTGGGCAGGAGCATCCAGAAACTGTCGGCGGTACGGGCTTCAAAGAAATGGCGCCCAGAGTTAGCACAAGCACAGATTGAGCTATCGGCTCAATGATGAGCTGAGATCTCATCTGTGAGTGCGTCATTCCGCAATTTTCCTTAAGTCCGCTGATGGGAGATCAATGGACAGGAGGCAGCATGTGCGCAGAGATTTTGAGTTGAGAGCTCAATCTGCGCATGCGCCAACTCCCGGGACCATTATTTGAAGCCCACCCACACCGCCGACATTTTCAGGATGGCCATTGCTTCACCCCGCAGTGAGCACAGCAGGACATCAATATCAGCACTGCCCACAGCATCAGCGCTACCCATAGAACAGCACATTGCCCGCAGCATCGCTCCTGCCTCATGTGACCCCTCTCCACTATCCCTCAATAAGCTACATTTGGCTAATAAGATGCACCCCTCACCATTTTCCTCCCAGATTTTTGGGAGGAAAAGTGCATCTTATAATTCAAAAAATACGGTAATAAAAATACTAATTCAGTCATTTTCTATCTTCATAATTCAGGGTCTTGATCCGAGAGAAGATGAAGGAAAAATGCCCCATCAAGATGGAAAAAGTGCCCAGCACATCAAGTAAGTGGGAAGCGAACACTAAAGAGTAAATAAAGTAAAAACAGTTAAAAACATGAAGAGACAAGAAAACAAATAAAAGAACATGCCCAAACCCCTCCACACTAAAATATAATAATGACCTAGACTAACGAACCTACAATTTAAGATGCAAAGCCAAAATTATTGTTGAGCCCTTTTAGGGCCACCGTGTTCAGCCTATGGCCTTTGACCTGTTAAAGAATTTTAAACAAATCACTGCCTCTGTTGCCTAATGCAACCTGATCTATTGCTCTTATATGTAGTTTCCTAGAGTCTAAATTATGTTATGGAGGCATGATATTCTTTAGAATCAGATAAATGAATTATATTATTATTACTAGAAGGTGGCCCGATTCTACGCATCGGGTATTCTAGAATTTACGTATTGTGAGTTCATGTATGATTTTTATTATATATATATATATATATATATATATATATATATATATATAGATGTTGTTGTGTGTAGTTACCAAGTGTTTGTGTAGGGGCTGTACATGTTCTGGGTGTTGTCTGGGTGTGACGGGGGGTGAGAGCGGTGTTGTATGTGTGTTGCGTGTGTTGCGTTGTTTGTGGAGCGCTGTGTGTCTGCAGCGTTGTGTGTGTGTTGCGCGGTTTGTATGTGTGTGGTGTGTTTTGGGGGGAGGTATGTTTTGTGCAATGTGTGTGTTGTGCGGTATGTGCGTATATTTGTGTGTGCCGCGGTGTTTGTGTGTTGGGTGTTGTGTGTGTGTGCAGCGTTGTCTGTGTGTGTGGGTGTCTGTGTAGGGCAGTTGTTTGTGGTTCCCAGTGTGTGTGTGTGTGGTGTGTTGTGCAGTGCGCGCGCGTGTGTGTGTGTGTGTGTGTGTTGGGGGGAGGTGCGCACTCCCAAACGTGCTCCATCCCCCATGCAGCGCACTCCCCATCGTGCTCCATCCCCCATGCAGCGCACTCCCCATCGTGCTCCATCCCCCATGCAGCGCACTCCCCATCGTGCTCCATCCCCTATGCTGCGCACCCCCCATCGTGCTCCATCTCCCATGCAGCGCACTCCCAAGCGTGCTCCATCCGCCATGCTGCGCACTCCCAAACATGCTCCATCCGCCATGCTGCGCACTCCCAAACGTGCTCCATCCGCCATACTCCGCACTCCCCATCGTGCTCCATCCCCGATGCTGCGCACCCCCCCATCATGCTCCATCCCCGATGCTGCGCACCCCCCCATCGTGCTCCATCCCCCATGCTGCACCAGCATCAGCCTCTCTGCCCCCAGCATCAGCTTCTCTGCCCCCAGCATCAGCCTCTCTCCTCCCAGCATCAGCCTCTCTCCTCCCAGCATCAGCCTCTCTCATCCTAGCATCAGCCTCTCTCCTCCCAGCATCAGCCTCTCCTCTCTGTCCCCAGCATCAGCCTCTCTCCTCCCAGCCTTCCCCAGCATCAGCCTCTCTCCTCCCAGCCTCCCTCCTCCCACCCTCCCCCAGCATCAGCCTCCCTCTCCCAGCCTCCCCCAGCATCAGCCTCCCCCAGCATCAGCCTCTCTTCTCTCAGCCTACCTCTCCCAGCCTCCCTCCTCCCAGCCTCCCTCAGCATCAGCCTCCCTCTCCCAGCCTCCCCAAGCATCAGCCTCCACCAGCATCAGCCTCTCTCCTTCCAGCCTCCCCCAGCATCAGCCTCCTCCAGCATCAGCCTCTCTCCTTCCAGCCTCCTCCAGCATCAGCCTCCCTCTCCCAGCCTTCCCCAGGATCAGCCTCTCTCCTCCCAGCCTCCGTCCTCCCAGCCTTCCCCAGCATCAGCTTTCGCCTCCCAGCCTCCCTCAGCATCAGCCTTCCCCAGCATCAGCCTCTCTCCTCCCAGCCTCAGCCTCTCTCCTTCCAGCCTCCCCCAGCATCAGCCTCTCTCCTTCCAGCCTCCCTCAGCATCAGCCTCCCCTTCCCAGCCTTCCCCAGGATCAGCCTCTCTCCTCCCAGCCTCCTTCCTCCCAGCCTCCCCCTCCCAGCCTCCCTCAGCATCAGCCTTCCGCTCCCAGTCTCCCCCAGCATCAGCCTCCCCCTCCCAGCCTTCCCCATGATCAGCCTCTCTGCTCCCAGCCTCCTCCAGCACGCCGTGCTCCTCTGCCGACACTCACACACCCGATCGCATCCACTCACACACACCCGATCGCATCCACTCACACACACCCGATCGCATCCACTCACACACACCCGATCGCATCCACTCACACACACCCGATCGCATCCACTCACAAACACCCGATCGCATCCACTCACACACACCCGATCGCATACACTCACACACACAGACACTGACGATATCGCACATACGCGCTCACACTCACAACATCCGGAGATACCACATGCTTCAGGCCATGTGATCCTCCGTCAGGTCCTGGAAGGTCACAACAGCACAGTATCGAGGCCGAGAAGCAAGCGATATCGCCGGATGCTGTGAGTGTGTGGATGCGATGTGAGGTGTGTGTGAGGTGTGTGTGAGGTGTGTGTGAGAGTGAGTGTGATCTGATGTGTGTGTATGTTTGTGTGTGTGCTGTTATGTGTGTGCGTGTGGATCTTCCGCCGCAGCAGGACCTTGATGCGCTTGTAACCATGCGAGCATGGTTACCAACGTATCCACACCACTCCCGTGCGAGCGGGGGCCGGGGGGGGGGTGGGGGGAGTACAGTACTCACCTCCGTGACAGCCGTGTCAGTTCGGGGAATGCGCGGGGGGGGGGAGGGAGGGGGAGTACAGTACTCACCTCCGTGACAGCCGTGTCAGTTCGGGGAATGCGCGGGGGGAGGGAGGGGGCGGGGCCAGAGCTAGCGTGCCTTGCGTGAGGGGGCGGGGCGTGGCGTGGCCGAATTGCCAATGCCTGCAGGGTGCCGGGGCGAGAGGCCAATCTGTGGGGGGGGCGGAGCCTGGGCGAGCGGCTGGCCTATCCGTGTGGGGGCGCAGCCTGGGCGAGCGGCCAATCCGTGTGGGGGGGCGGGGCCATGGCGAGCCCAGCGGCCAATCAGCTTTGTGTCACCGTAAGGACACAATTTTGGAGCATGACAGACAGACAGATAGACAGACAGATAGACAGACAGACAGACAGACAGACAGACAGAATAAGGCAATTATATATATAGATTATTATATGTTTGTTGATAATGCCAGTAACATCCTTCCATTGGCTATTAAATCTAGTAATTATTCTTACCGTATCTTCACCTTTAGATAGTTGTTGTATTTCTGGTTTATATAATAAATCATTTCTTGATGATTCTCGTGCCCTTCTGAAGCCTTGGTGTATTGTTCTATAGCTATAGCCTCTTACCCAAAATCGATTATACAAATCTCTTGATTGTTCATAGAAATTTTCTTCTGAGGAACATATCCTCTTGGCTCTCAAAAATTGACTCGTAGGTATTCCACAGATGGTACCTGTTGGAAATGCTGAATTACGGTATATACTAGTTTCAAGGTATACTCGTTCGTTTTTTGAATATCAATATCTAAAAAATATCATCTTGATCCATATTGGTACATTAATTTGATGTTTAATTTGTTAGTGTTAAGTTGATCTATCAAGTTTTTAAGTTGTGTGATAGATTCTTTCCATATAAACCATACATCATTAATATACCGTATCCAATTATGGATATGCTCCATCTCATCCACAGGGTTACTCATAAATATCTCTCTCTCCCAAGCCCCAAGGAACCTGTTGGATTATGAGTGGGCTCAAGCCGCCCCCATTGCTGTTCCTTGGAGCTGTAGATATGTTTGATCCTTAATTGTAAAGCAATTGTGTGTCAGAATGAATTCCAATAGTATAATGAGAAGTTCTGTCAATGGATGCTCAAGATTACTATCTTTTAAAAACCATGGAACTGCTCTAAGTCCATCTTGCTGTCATATCAAGGTATATAGGCTTTCTATATCAGCTGTCACCATATACATGTCATCTTGTAAATATAGATTATCAAAATTTGTCAATGCTGCCATTGTGTTAAAGTTACTGTATCGCGTTTTTTTATTTTTGTTTTAAAAATAGTGATTATGAAATCAAGTATTTTTAATACAAAATGAAAATCACAGCTTATTTAGTTTTTATTTAATTCTAAGTTTACTGGAGGCACTGGGGGCCATGTTGGATTTGCTGTGTGTGTAACGACAGTTACACACTCCTTTATGGCAGCCCCTGTTCATAGAGAACAATGGTCGGTATCCGACCCCATCATTTACATTACAGTGGGCGTCTGCTGTGACCTGGACGCGCCCCCTGGGCTGTCCAGATCACAGCAGAGGGAGGAGATCAGCGCCATCATTGTGGAGCTCACAGCGTATGCTGTTTGCTCCACTATACCCCTGTCAACTGCCGGGATATGTGAGTACGGGCCGCCTCCCCTCCCCCCCGTTACTGTGTCCGATGACACCCTCTCCCTCCGCTCTCCCCAGCCCCTGCTACTGCTACCGCTAGAGACGCCCCTCCCCCCTCGCCGTTACCGTCTCCAATGACACCCACTACCTCCACTCCCCCCAGTCCCCGCTACTGCTACCGCTACCGCCACTGCCACCGCTGCCCCTCCCCCCGCCGTTACCGTCTCTGATGACACCTCAGCTCTCCCCAGCCACCGCTCTGCCCGCCGCCGTCGCTGGTGGGTGGGTGTGTGTGTGTATGTGTGTGTGTGCCCGTGTGTGTGTGCCCGTGTGTGTGTGCGCCCCACTGCATGTGAGTACCGCCGCTGGTGCTGTCTGCACGGCTGTGTATCTTATCCTCTCCTGTATGATGCTGTCTGCTGAGCCGTGTATCTAATCCTGTCTTGGGTGATGCTGTCTGCTGAGCTGTGTATCTAATCCTGTCCTGGGTGATGCTGTATGCTAAGCTGCTTATCTAATCCTGTCCTGTGTGATACTGTCTGCATGTCTGTGTATCTAATCCTCTCCTGGGTGATGCTCTCTGCTGAGCCGTGTATCTAATCCTCTCCTGGGTGATGCTGTCTGCACGGCCGTGTTTCTAATCCTGTCCTGGGTGATGCTGTCTGCTGAGCCGTGTATCTAATCCTGTCCTGGGTGATACTGTCTGCACGGCTGTGTATCTAATCCTATCCTGTGTGATGCTGTCTGCACAGCTGTGTATCTAATCCTATCCTGTGTGATGCTGTCTGCACGGCTGTGTATCAAATCCTCTCCTGTGTGATGCTGTCTGCACGGCTGTGTATCTAATCCTCTCCTGTGTGATGCTGTCTGCACGGCTGTGTATCTAATCCTGTCCTGGGTGATGCTGTATGCTGAGTCGTGTATCTAATCCTGTCCTGGGTGATGCTGTCTGCTGAGCTGTGTATCTAATCCTCTCCTGTGTGATACTGTCTGCTGAGCTGTGTATATAATCCTATCCTGGATGATGCTGTCTGCTGAGCTGTGTATCTAATCCTGTCCTGGGTGATGCTGTCTGCTGAGCCGTGTATCTAATCCTCTCCTGTGTGATACTGTCTGCTGAGCTGTGTATCTAATCCTATCCTGTGTGATACTGTCTGCTGAGCTGTGTATCTAATCCTATCCTGGGTGATACTCCTGCTGTCCTTGGTGACCCTTTAAACATTTCTGGTCACCAACAAAATGGCTCTGCACTGTGTCCCTATATGTCATTCTCTGTTATCCTTTGTAAACACTCAGATTGGGAGGGGGGAGGCATGCCATCACACACAGGAGAGCAGACTCCGCCCACTTTTACTGCAGCTGTAATGTGAGCTTTTTTCTACAGTGGGATTTCTGTAGGATTTCAGAAGCTGCTCCCCCTAGTGTTTATCAGTGGAAACAGTGGAAAATATTAAACTTTTTAAATTTTTTTTATATTTTGCTCATTAAAAAAAAAAATAATAATATTTAAACAAAACATTAAAATATTATTACTTTACATTTTTTCAGGTATTTTTTTTTTTTCTGACGATACATTCCCTTTAATGTAAAATGGAAGAGTAAGTACTGTAGGTTTTAGATAGAAGTGAATTAATTGACAGACACTTTTACATAGTCTCCCATTTCTGGACACCATTCGTCTCCCAGGTCTATAAATTGAGTTTGTATGCACTTTAGGTATTAAGCACAGTGTCGGTAACCTTAATTTAATTGACAAGATGGTGTCATAAAGATTTTTAGAAATAATCCCATTATCAGAAGCCTGATTAATTATATCATTTAACTCCTGTTGGAATTTTGGTAAAGGATTACCAAAGAGCTTTTTGTAACATATTTGGTCTGACAATTGTCTGAAAGTCTGCTTTTCATATAGATTTTTGGGACAGATTACCAAATTGCCACCCTTGTCAGCAGGCTTAAAGTCAATGTCAGACCAAGATGCCATATCATCAAGAGCCATCCTTTCTGCTTTGTAAATATTAGATGGATTTTCATGAAACCTAGGCAGTTTCTCAATATCAGCTGATATCATCTTAACAAAGATGTCTACTGCGGGAAAATCACTCAGGTTTGGGAATTTTTGATTTAAGTGAGTTGGTAATTCACTTACTATATTGTTGTTATCCTCATTTACTAGACTCTGCAGGGTTTCTATAGCTTGGCATTCTTCTTTGGTATCAAACAGAGCACATACATGGTTTTTAGCTTTATCAAAATGTCATTTGAAAATCAAGGTTCTGTCGAAAGGATGAACATCTTTCACTACCGTGAATTTATCTAAATTGGATGATAGAAAAAAGGCTAAGCCTTTTTTCAGTATAATTTACTGTATGGAAGTTAATGTGTGGTAAGACAGATGAACCCCTTAACGACCGCCGATACGCCTTTCAACGGCGGTAATTAAAGGTACTTCTTCCGATCCTCCGCTTTTTAACGGCGGTCGGAAAAAAGGGTATAGCGCCCCCCCCAGAGTCAGAAAATCTCCGGGATTTCAGCTACCGGGGGTAGCTGAGACCCTGGAGATCACGATCAGGGTCGGTTTTTCCGGTCCCCATTCACGTGATCACCGTTACAAACCGTGTAACAGCGACGACATGAAAGTTAATGTCGCGCCGGTAATAAAATGATTCTTCTCCCATCTGGCATGATCAAACATGTCAGATAGGAGATGAATGTCCTCCCCCGGTCCTCGGTGTGGCCAAAATCTCCTCACCCCCCTGTCCCCATGCCTGTCCCCCTTCCGACGATCTAAAATGGCCACCGCCGCACGAGTCGTGTCCCGCCGCATTGATCCTTCTTCTTTGATTACTGTGCCATCTGACATGTCAAATGGCACAGAAAGGTCCTCCCAGGTCACCACCTGTCAGACTGCCACCCTGCTTCTCCCCCGGTCTCCCTCGTTACCTCCTGCAGCTTCGTTCCCCCGCACCCCTCCTTCTCCTTGTCTTCAGGGAAATGCTGGCAGCATGCGCCAGTCAGCCGGCTCTCTGCACACTGGGACACAGCTTGCTGCACGTTCACACTGCTGAGCTGTGGACCCAGGTAGCGTGCTGGGGAGCATGAGTGTGTCGCGGGCGGAGGAGGGGACGCTGCGCTCTCCCACTGCTCGGGTCCGGCTGCCGCTGCTGCTGTGGCCTCCGCTGCTCGGTGGCTCGAGCGATGGGCCGGATCCCGGGGACTCGAGCGGCGCTCCTCGCCCGTGAGTGAAAAGGGGTTTAGTTTTGGGGATTTATTGTCCGTGACGCCACCCACGGTTGTGGTGATTGTGTGGACACCACCACTGCTCCGTATGGGGATCCCGGGAGCGGTGACAGGGAGCAGCAGAGTTGTTAGTTCTCCCCTCCGTGGGTAGGGGTTGGTTGTCCCGGGGCCCAGTGATGGGGTGGAGGATGAAGGATGGCAGGCCAGGTGCGGGGCCTGGTGAGGTGCAGGGTCGCGGGGGCAGCGCTGTGCCTCACGGCACGGTGGTACTCACTCAGCCTGAGGCGATGACACAGTTCTCGGTAAAACACACGGCTGGAAAGACGGTTCCCACGGACGGCTGCTGTTGCTTTTCCCCGGTAGTTAACGGTGACTGTCTCTTTCCCTGCACCTTGTGTAATGTTGGTAGCGATGGGTTCCCACCGGTTACCCGCTCCCCGACTTGGATATGGGCCGGAGGAGCCCCTCTTTGCCCGCAGGCGCTGGCTCTGAGAAACTGGTGCCTTGGCGGTGGCGGTGTCTCTCTCATACGGTTGGACTGTTGCCTTCAATCGGGACTTAGTTGTTTGGAGACCCGGAGGTCCCCTTGACTGACGGATTTGGCAAATTCACGGCGACTCCTAGCCTTGCCGGGATCCGAAAGGCCCCTGCCAATGGTGCTGGCTTCTCTTTGTATACCGGTCCAGTACCACCGGGCCACCACCCGTCCACGGTCCTTTCGGCAACCTCCGATCAGCCTCTCCTGCAGACGGTCACCGCCGTCTGCTAATCTTGCTGTCTCAGTCCGGGGCACACACCCGGACCAACTTCAGGCTTTCCAAACTGTCACTTTCTCCTTCACTTCAACTCCTCTCACTTGCTCCTCTACCACTTCACTCTAACTTCAACTTCAGCTCCAACTAATCTGCCTGTGTCTTCCCGCCTCCAGGACTGTGAACTCCTCGGTGGGCGGAGCCAACCGCCTGGCCCACCCCCTGGTGTGGACATCAGCCCCTGGAGGAAGGCAACAAGGGTTTCTGGTTTAGCTTTGGTGTACCTATCCGGGGTGTAGGGTGTGTTGGTGTCATTACCTGTGACCCCTGGCTTGCCCAGGGCGTCACAAGTGCAGTATGACTGCACTCACACTCCTCACATAGAGAGCCTGCACTTCCAGAAAATGGTGGATACGTTCCTTGAGCATATCCCCATATCCTGGAACACAGAGTCGTCGTGGGACCTCCAAAATGGATTACGGCGGACCAGATTATTTTTTTTTATTTATTTATTTATTTTCAATAACTTGGTGAAAGAGGGAATGTGTTGGGAAGTGGTTTTTTTCAAATACATTTTTTTTTTGTCTTTTTTTATTATTGACTGGGTTTGATATCAGGTATCTGATAGATGCCGCGACATCACTAACCCCAGGGCTTGATGTCAGGTGACATTACACATCTGGTATCAACCCCATTTATTACCCCGTTTTCCACCGCACCAGGGCAACGGGATGAACTGGGGAAAGCACCAGGATTGGCACATCTAATGGATGCACCATTTCCGGGGCGGCTGCGGCCTGCTATTTTTAGGCTGGGAAGGGCCAATAACTATGGACCTTCCCACCCTGGGAATACCAGACCACAGCTGTTCGCTTTACCTTAGCTGGTGATCCAATTTGGGGGGGGACCCTAATGTTTTTTTTTTATTATTTATTTATAAATAATTATAAAAAAAAAGCCTGGGGACCCTCCAAATTGGATCAGCAACCAAGGTAAAGCTGACAGCTGTGGTTTGCAGGCTGCAGTCAACTGCTTTACCTGAGCAGGCTATCAAAAATGGGGGACCCCACATTTTTTTTTTTTTTTTTAAATTATTTATTTTTTGGCTAAAACGTCTAGGCACCCTTTAGTGCCACATGAAAGTCACTAATGGGTGGCAGCTTACAATGTGCAGGGGGTGGGACATTATATATGTGTTTGACATCTGTCTGTCCATCCAGCCACCCTAGCTTTTTAGGCTGCGTGCCCGCAATTAGGGTTTTAATCGTTTTGGACGCTGAGTTTTTGCTGCGTCCATAATGCTGTGTTGTACAGTAGAAGTGCAGTAGGAGGATTTTTATAAATCTGCTCACGGTGCTTATTTTCTGCACAGCATAAACTGACATATGGTGCTGCAACATGTCAATTTATGCTGCGAAGATGAGAGTTCTCTGTGAAGAGAGTAGAGCTAAAGTCAGCAGCAGCCCGAACCTGGACCATGGTCATGGACATCACTCACATCTCTACAGACTCAGTGTCGCCGGATCGTGGGCACATAGCCAAAAAGTGAGAAATTTGCTGCTAGAGCAACATTTTTGTGATGCCCATGGGGGTTCAAAATACTCACTATACCCCTGAATTAAACCCTTGAGGGGTCTAGTTTCCAAATTGGGGTCACTTGTGGAGGGTTTCTGCTGTATAGGTACCCTAGGGGCCCTGAAAATGCAACATGGTGCTCGCAATCTATTTCAGCTTTACCAAAATTCAAATGGTGCTCCATCCATTCCAAGCCCTCCTGTTTAACCAAACAGAGGTTTTTGTCCATATGTGGGGTATCCCTGCACTCATAAGAAATTCGATAACAAACTGTGGGGTCCACGTTTTGGTGTTTCCTCTTGAAAAAGTGATAAATGTGATGCTAAAGCAAGATTTTTGTGAAAAAAATGAACATTTTCGATATGACGACCTAAGGTTATCAAAATCTGTGAAGTACCTGTGGATTTAAAATGCTCACTAAACCACTGGATAAAATCCTTGAGGGGTCTAGTTTCCAGAATGGGGTCACTTGTGGGGGAGCTCTACTGTTTAGGCACCTCAGGAGCTCTCCAAACGCGACATGGCTCCCACTAACGATTCCAGCCAATTCTGCAGTCTAATGGCGCTCCTTTCCATCCGAGCCCTGCTGTGACCAAACCATTTGATTTCCAGCACATATGAGGTACTGGCATACTCAGGAGAAATTGCACAATACATTTTTGCTGCATTTTTTCCTGATACCCTTGCAAAAAAAAAAGCTACTTGGTTGAAGTAACAATTTTGGGGTAAAAATGTATTTTTTGTTATTTTCACAGCTCAACGTTATAAAATTCTGTGAAGCCCCTGGGGGTTCAAAGTTCTAACCAAACATCTAGATAAATTCCTAGTTTCCAAAATGCGGTCACTCGTGGGAGGTTTCTGCTGTTAAGGTACCTCAGGGGCCCTACAAATTCAACATGGTGCCCACAATCTTTTTCAGTCAACTTTGCTTTCCAAAATTCAAATATTGCTCCTTCTGTTCTGAGCCCTCCCATTTGCCCAAACAAGGTTTCTGACCACATGTGAGGTATCACCGCGCTCACAAGAAATTGGGTAACAAATTTTGTGTCCAATTTTGTTGTTACTTCTTCAAAAAGTGTATAAATTGGCGCATGAGCAACATTTTTAGGTACAATATATATATATATATATATATATATTTTTTTTTTCATTCCACATTGATTTTGTTCTGGTGAGGCAAACAAAGGGTTAATAAACTTCTTGAATGTGGTTTTGAGTACTTTGAGAAGTGCAGTTTTTAGAATAGTGTCACTTTTGGGTATTTTCTGTCACTTCGGACTCTCAAAGTCACTTCAAATGTAATGTGGTCCCTAAAAAAATGGTTTTGTGAATTTTGTTGAAAAAATGGGATATTGCTGATGAACTTTAAACCCTTCTAACTTCCTAATGCCAAAAAATGTTGTTGCAGGTATTGCGCTAATGTAAAGTAGACATGTGGGAAATGTTATTTATTAACTATTTTGTGTGACATATGTCTCTGGTTTAAGGGCATAAATATTAAAATTTTGAAAATTGCAAAATTTTCAAAATTTTCATCAAATTTCCGATTTTTTCACAAATAAAAGCAAAAAATATCATTCTAAATTTATAACTATCATGAAGTACAATATGTCACGAAAAAACAATTTTAGAATCACTGGGATCCGTTGAAGGGTTCCAGAATTATAACCTCATAAAGGGACACTGGTCAGAACTGCAAAAAATGGCCTGGGCATTAAGTACAAAACTTAATTAAATTAACCACAAAAGAATACTCTGATCCGTATTAAAGATGCATGAACCTTAACAAGAGTCACCAAAGCAGAGAATAATGTATACAATAGACTCTATTTGTAGGTACCGTAAATCAGTAAATAAAGGCAAAAGATTTACAAAAAATACAAAATTTGTTTTATTAAGCAATGCGATACAGGGACACACAGTTAGTGCAATGAGTGAAAATAAAATCAATAACACACAGACAAAAAACAGGGCAGCTATGCGTGTCAGGATAAAATATCACGCCAAAGTCTTGGCTACAAGGAAGATGTAATTATTGGGAGACCAAAAGTGATTAGAAGTGGTACAATGCAAAATAGCATGAATGTAAATATATCTGAATAGGTGTACCAAAATCAACCACTAGAGGTCGCACAAGGTTAGGTCACAGCTTTAATACAGGATACTGCAAACCACAGCTGAACAGTGTAGCAACAATGTGGCACAAATATTATAATAAATATGTGAGTTTATAATAATACATAAATAATGACCAGAATTGGTCTTTTAGGCTATGTGCCCACGGAAACAGTGTCCTGCGGATATATCCGCAGGAAATTCCGCAGGAGCTCCCAGGAAACCGCACCACAACTTCTGTCTGTTTCCATGCTGCGGAATGTCCTCCGGATATGGTGCGGGCATTCTGCATTGAGGATACAGTACCATGGCTTCGTCACTGCATCCTCAATGCAGAACAAGTGGTGCAGTGATCGGGGGAGTTCATACTTACCTCCATCATGCAGCACCTCGCTTTCCGGCAGCCGGGTCACTCTCTCAGCGTCTGCAGGAGAAGGTGGGCGGGCCTGTACTAGCTCCGGCTGTCACATGACCGGAGCTCGTGCAGGCTCCGCCCAC